>NW_026512346.1:95000-244750 GCF_027579735.1 Bombina bombina
TGGAGGCTGTCATTCACTGGCTAGCTTTCAGTATAGGGGGAGCTGTACCTAATTGTCACTATTGCGGGGAGCTTTGCCATGCTGTTTGCAGAGCTAGGTTGCGCAGTAACACACCCCAATAACGATCCTTATGATCCCGAGTGTATATGGTGCTGGCTAGCTGCACTGAGAAGTCTAGGTGCAGCATGATTCCCAGGTCTGCATGTTCGTACTGAAGGTGGCAGTGGAATCCGTGGAACTCTGCATGTTCGTAATGAAGGTGGCAGTGGAAGCTGTGGAACTCTAACTTCGGAAAGACACCATTTAGCCAAGGAGCTATGTGCCTCAGAAACCCCCAAATTTAATGTGCAGGAGCGCTACACTGTCTTGTTGCACATGGCCTAAGAATCCAGCTGATCCAGCCGATAAAGCATGCAATTTTAAGCAACTTTCTCATTTACTCCTATTATCAAATTTTCTTCATTCTCTTGGTATCTTTATTTGAAATGCAAGAATGTAAGTTTAGATGCCGGCCCATTTTTGGTGAACAACCTGGGTTGTTCTTGCTGATTGGTGGATAAATTCATCCACCAATAAAAAGTGCTGTCCAGAGTTCTGAACCCACCAAAAAAGCTTAGATACCTTATTTTTCAAATAAAGATAGCAAGAGAATAAAGAAAAATTGATCATAGGAGTAAATTAGAAAGTTGCTTAAAATGGCATGCTCTATCTGAATCACGAAAGAAAAAAATTGGGTTCAGTGTCCCTTTAAGGCTATGCTTGTTCTAATCAAATAATGGCATGTGGCTACAAGAGGGTTGTAAAGTCATGGGGTCTCGTGGTCATGTGACAGAGGGGCTGCAAGGCTAGTGTTTTGGTCTGATGTGGGAATGTGGCTGATAAAGGTTGTATACAACAGAAAATAATAAGCTACTTCAGTAAAACCGATCATACAACCTACTTGCTGCCAGCACAACCATTGCATTGATATATTGGCAGCAGCATTGCTATTTTCTTTTCAGGAGAGGGTTCCAAGATACATTGATTCTGAAAGCTTGCATACACTGCAAATGTAAATGGCAGAAGCAACTGTGTTCCTTCAGGGGAAAGGATAGCAACAAACAGAATAAATGGATCATCTACAAAACATTTATGCACAGAAAAATCTAGTGTACAATGACGCTTTAACTAGAGCACAGGTGAAATAATCAGCTGATCAGTAACCATGGTTACTAACCTGCTCTCATCCTTCAGAAGATTATATTACCTGTGTTCTAGTTAAGATATAATGAAAATCTGGCCTGTTAAGGGTCGTGAGGACTGGAGTTGAGAAACACTGATCTAGAGCAGTGTTTCTCAACAGCCGGGCCGCGACCCAACATAGCCTCCAGACACTCGCTCTGACAGGCCCGCTTTTACACATCTACGAAATTTTGGACGGGCATGTCAGAGTGCACTGAGCATGTCAGTTTGCGCACTTTGAGCATGTAGCGGCGGGCAGGCGCACTGTGGCCAGGTAGAAGCGGTGGGCGGCGTGCAGAGCGTGAAGCATCGGCTCACAGGTAAGTAAGCCCACTGACACCAATGACATAATTATGGCCACTGACACCAATGTATATATTTAGGGCGGCCACTGGACACCAATGTGTATGTATAATCAACCTGACACCAATGTGTATGTGTAAACTGAGATATATATATATATATATATATATACCACCGACACCAATTAATTATCATAAAATATTAACTACTGTAAATTATATATATATACACACACAGTATATATACGGATCCCACTGACACCAGTGGGATCCATATATAATATATATGAGAGAGAGAGATTTTTCATTTACTATGAAGTACTAATTACCAAATTTACTTTGTTCTTTTGGTGTCCTTTTTTTTCTAAAGCATATGTACATATCCTTAGCAGCAATGCACTACTGGGCGATAGCTGTGATTGGTGGCTACACACATTTGACTTTTGTCATCTCACCAGATGTGTTCAGCTAGCTACAGTAGTGCATTACTGGTCAGAGGATGATTTTAACTATGCTTTTACTCCATTTGCAAATGTTAAACATATACTGTACGTATATACTATCAAATAGTGCAATCACAAAATACTCTAACATATTACAGCATTTTTACGTCACTATAAGGATTACCTTGTAAAAAGTGTGTGTGTGTTTCATACACTGCAAGGCCAAATCTCATGACAGGTCATAAGGGCAATATACTGCAAACACCTGCAGTGAGTGTCCTTCCTATCCCTACAGGTGTTGGGTCGCGTGCATATATGTCTGTTGCTTTGCAACCAAGTTTCCTCACCTGGGCGATCCCTGATCCCATAAGGCCGCCACCAATCACCGTCACATGCTTGATCACCAAACGTTTGCCAGCTGCCTGGCCAGTGGACATACAACGCGCGAGCAATTGCCTGGCAGACGAGGCCATGTTTGCAAGAATGAAGGGCACACGCACAGTAGACAGATGACAGTCGCGCGCACGTGACGTCAGCAGGCTTATTAGCTCAGCTGGGCGGAGATAGGGAGAGTCATCAGCCAAATGATTTTTAGGTGGATATTGAATTTGTGATTGTGTGAGCTTAGAGCTTCGTTTGTAGTCAGGACTGAAGCTTTACATGATCACAGTCATAGATAACGAGTCCTTGACTTCACAGAGTTACTTTTGCATGCGCGTGGAAAAGTCTTCTGAAAAATCTGAAAAAATACCCTCAGTTTACATAGTCTTGCATAATAAACCACAGCAATGAAGGTTGTAACCTTGCCTTAAATGTGTATGAGTAGACTAGAGTTTTTTGTTTTTGCCTGCATTTTGTGACTAATATATGTCAGAATTACTTTGTGAAATCCTTTATATAAAACTACGCAAGTAAATAGCATTATTTTTATTTGATGCGCAGTTCTCTGTCAAAATAATCGTGTTAGTATCATCGTCCAAAACCTAAATTGCAGTCGGAAGGGGCTACTACTACCTACAGACATAGTTGCCAACATTTGAAAAAAAATTCCAGGGACACTTTGCAGCTATCAATTACCTGCATGAAATATTTTACCACACCCTCTGCCCTAAAGTACCGCCCACTTTGCCAAACCCACATAATTAGCATAATTAAGCCCCGCCTATTATATATAGCATTTGTTTCAATATATAGCCATACTAAACAGGGAGAAATCTAGAGCAGCTAATAAGGAGTTATATCATCAGCAGACAGATGGGTTATATACATCCTGTACAAACAGCTGGCACTCTGGCCATACACATTTTCCTGCCCTCTGCTGCAGGAATGAGCAGAAAATGCTGACACTTTGCAAAGTGTGGGATTTTTAGTTGTGTGATGTGAGGCTCAAATGGGCCATATGTTATGCAGGGGGGGGGGCACATAGGGGCCAGACACTGTGAAGGTGGGCATATGGGGACAAGATATTATGCAAGGAGAACATTGGGGCCAGACACTGTACAGGGGACACACATGGGGACAAGATATTATGCAGGGAGAACATTGGGGCCAGACACTGTACAGGGGACACACATGGGGACAAGATATTATGCAGGGAGAGCATTGGGGCCAGACACTGTACAGGGGACACACATGGGGACAAGATATTATGCAGGGAGAGCATTGGGGCCAGACACTGTACAGGGGACACACATGGGGACAAGATATTATGCAGGGAGAGCATTGGGGCCAGACACTGTACAGGGGACACACATGGGGACAAGATATTATGCAGGGAGAGCATTGGGGCCAGACACTGTACAGGGGACACACATGGGGACCTGATAATATGCAGGGGGCACGTGGGGACCAGATATTATGCAGGGGGCATGTGGGGACCAGATATTATGCAGGAGGGGTCTCATAGGGGACAAACATTTTGCAGGGGCACATTAGGGACCAGATATTATGCAGGGAGGGGGGCATATGGGGGCCAGAGTGTAGGGGCACATGGGGAACAAGTAGCATGCACATGAGGGCCAGATATTATGTAGAGGGGGCATGGGGATAAGATATTATGCTGGGTGACACATGGGGCCAGATATATGCAGGAGGCAGGCGCACATGGGGACCAGATATTTATCATGCAGGGTTAGCACTAAGGCGCAAAAGATTATGCAGGGTGGATGGGGGCTAGATATTATGCTGGGTGACAGGGCTATATAATATTATGTAGGGGGGATGGGGGCTAGATATTATGCTGGGTGACAGGGCTATATAATATGTAGGGGGGATGGGGGCTAGATATTATGCTGGGTGACAGGGCTATATAATATTATGTAGGGTGGATGGGGGCTAGATATTATGCTGGGTGACAGGGCTATATAATATTATGTAGGGGGGATGGGGGCTAGATATTATGCTGGGTGACAGGGCTATATAATATTATGTAGGGGGGATGGGGGCTAGATATTATGCTGGGTGACAGGGCTATATAATATTATGTAGGGGGGGATGGGGGCTAGATATTATGCTGGGTGACAGGGCTATATAATATTATGTAGGGGGGATGGGGGCTAGATATTATGCTGGGTGACAGGGCTATATAATATTATGTAGGGGGGATGGGGGCTAGATATTATGCTGGGTGACAGGGCTATATAATATTATGTAGGGTGGATGGGGGCTAGATATTATGCTGGGTGACAGGGCTATATAATATTATGTAGGGGGGGATGGGGGCTAGATATTATGCTGGGTGACAGGGCTATATAATATTATGTAGGGTGGATGGGGGCTAGATATTATGCTGGGTGACAGGGCTATATAATATTATGTAGGGGGGATGGGGGCTAGATATTATGCTGGGTGACAGGGCTATATAATATTATGTAGGGGGGATGGGGGCTAGATATTATGCTGGGTGACAGGGCTATATAATATTATGTAGGGTGGATGGGGGCTAGATATTATGCTGGGTGACAGGGCTATATAATATTATGTAGGGGGGATGGGGGCTAGATATTATGCTGGGTGACAGGGCTATATAATATTATGTAGGGGGGATGGGGGCTAGATATTATGCTGGGTGACAGGGCTATATAATATTATGTAGGGTGGATGGGGGCTAGATATTATGCTGGGTGACAGGGCTATATAATATTATGTAGGGGGGATGGGGGCTAGATATTATGCTGGGTGACAGGGCTATATAATATTATGTAGGGGGGATGGGGGCTAGATATTATGCTGGGTGACAGGGCTATATAATATTATGTAGGGTGGATGGGGGCTAGATATTATGCTGGGTGACAGGGCTATATAATATTATGTAGGGTGGATGGGGGCTAGATATTATGCTGGGTGACAGGGCTATATAATCTTATGTAGGGGGGATGGGGGCTAGATATTATGCTGGGTGACAGGGCTATATAATATTATGTAGGGGGGATGGGGGCTAGATATTATGCTGGGTGACAGGGCTATATAATATTATGTAGGGGGGATGGGGGCTAGATATTATGCTGGGTGACAGGGCTATATAATATTATGTAGGGGGGATGGGGGCTAGATATTATGCTGGGTGACAGGGCTATATAATATTATGTAGGGGGGGACTGACAATAGACACACTAGAACAAAAAGTCACCTTCAGCTATCTTTATCCAGCTGGTGAAAACCTAAAATCACCTTTGTGGCATCTGACTGAGGATTGTGTTAGCACATTATAATTTATTCATGTCAAAGTTTTCCTTTTTTCCCCATACTGGACCCAATTTAAGAACTTGCTTTGAAAACCTCATGTTTCTTATATTGAAGAAAGTGCTAAATTAATGGTTTTAATCTAATTTATTGATTATCCTGTTAATGGTTCTTTTTTACCTCACTTTATATTCACATAACACATATAATATAAAATACACATATGATTCATATAAAACACTCATGATTCACATCATATATATAATGCAAATGTACACATATGTGTGCAAGATGACTAATTTTTTATTACATTTTTTTACACATATATATACTTTTTTGTATGGAACTGATTTTTTTTGCACTTTATTACACTTACATTGTACTTACTTTTGTGGTATAGAAATTTTCTGCACAAGTCACTTGAATTTTTTGCTATCTATTAGTTTTTACCATTATAGTGCCATCTGTGTATAGGATTGGTTAGATTTTCAAATATAATTTCGTTGTCTCTGTTTTTCTACTTTGTACAATGACAATAAAACGAATCTAATCTAATCTAATCTAATGTTTAGCTCAGATTTGGTTTGGCACATAACTATTTGAAACATTTTGAACTGTTTAAGTAATAAAGTTAGAAAAAAGGCCAGAGTTGTGTATGATTATTATAATATATACTGGACACTGGTTAAATGTGAAAAACTAATAAACAGGTTATTCTCAACCTTTTTAATGGCATTTTGCAGAGATTTTAACTGACCTTGGAACTTTGGCAAGTCAGAAGACAGAGTTAGGTAACAAGAACAAGAGGAAGGACAGGCAATTTTCACCTTTCCTTTCATTCTAATGAATACAATAGGGTACAGCAAATGATCTGTTACTATTATACAACCAGCATATATAACAAATAAACTGTATATAAAAGTAGATATTTTTCAGTTAAAAGCTTCTTAATTTTTGAATTACCCCTGATATTAGCAAATAATCTGCCACTGTTATATACAGTTTATTTTGTTATTATCTGCTGTTGGTTCTGTAATATTTTGAATGTAGTAAAGGTTGTAGCTTCATTTATTTGTTAATTAACCCTGTTATTAGCAAATCATGACTACCTGGGTAGTTTATTTGTTATTTAATTACTTTAACTTAGAAACACAACTTGTCAAGTTTTTTTTTTTTTTAAATTACGGTCTGTCACCTTAACAAAACAGTGAAGTCACAGCATTTTTTTTATTTTTTAAATAATGGTGATTCACGGTCTGTCACCTTAACAAAAGCAGCTGGCTTTATTGCAGCAGCCCCCGGTTCATGCAGGGCTGAGTCTCACCTGGTCACTGATCGGCTCTCTGAGTCTACTCGACTGTCTCTGAGTTGGGTGTGTGTGACAGAGACACGACTGTTCCTGGCTGTCCTCCTCTGCTGTCGCGTGTGAGAAGGCTGGTCGCACTGCTCCAGTGAGCGGCAACGTGGGATGGTCACGTGATGATCATGGTGACGTCACAGGTGCTTGTCGCTGAAAGCGCAATCGCGAGAGATTCATGAAAAATTAGGAGGAGGGCTCAGGAGTGGCACACATGATCGCAGTAAAGCAAAAAGCTGCAGCCTGCTACTAACTTGCTGGGACAGTCCGGGACATTTAAATGGCCGGGACCGAGTCCCAAATTCCGGGACTGTCCCGGCAAAAACGGGACAGTTGGCAAGTATGCCTACAGATCAGATGTGGTCCAAAAAAAACAAACAACCTTTCACACAGATATTCCATATGTCCCTATTTTAGACTGGAGTCAAGCTATCAGACAGTTGAAAAATCCAAGTCAAGCTATCAGACACTGTTTTGGAGCTATCCGACAGTTATAAAACAGTAGTCGAGCTATTATACACTTATTTGTTAGCACTTTCTTAAGACTATTAAAGGTTGTACCATACATATATGCTAATAAGAAATGTTTTAATGAATACAACAAGCATTTTTGTTATAAATGTCACTCAAATTTTTAAAAAAAATGTCATTTTCCATTTTTTCTCTAAGCATTAAAAACAAAATTCCCCATTGTGATACTAAATATTCACCAAAGCTAACTCACACAATATGACCCCTCTACGATATCACAAATTATGGGGACTTTTTACTGTGGAATTTTAAAAATATTGGGCCCCAAATGTCCATCTAATTGCAAAAATAGGCACATTCAAACAATTTCACTTGGGGATAAAAACAAAATCTCCCATTGTGCCACTAAATTTTCACCACAGCTATCTCACACAATGACCCCTCTACGATATCACAAAGTATGGAGACTTTTTACTGTGGAATTTTAAAAATAACGGGCCCCAAATATCCCTCAAATTGCAAAAATAGGCACATTCAAACAATTTCACTTGGGGATAAAAACAAAATCTCCCATTGTGCCACTAAATTTTCACCACAGCTATCTCACACAATGACCCCTCTACGATATCACAAAGTATGGAGACTTTTTACTGTGGAATTTTAAAAATAACGGGCCCCAAATATCCCTCAAATTGCAGAAATAGGCACTTTTCAGCAATTTCACTTAGGGATAAAAACAAAATCTCCCATTGTGCCACTAAATTTTCACCACAGCTATCTCACACAATGACCCCTCTACGATATCACAAAGTATGGAGACTTTTTACTGTGGAATTTTAAAAATAACGTGCCCCAAATGTCTCTCAAATTGCAAAAATAGGCACTTTTCAGCAATTTCACTTTAGGGATAAAAACAAAATCTCCCATTGTGCCACTTAATATTGCCCACAGCTATCTCACACAATGACCCATCTACGATATCACAAATTATGGGGACTTTTTACTGTGGAATTTTAAAAATATTGGGCCCCAAATGTCTCTCAAATTGCAAAAATAGGCACTTTTCAGCAATAACAGGGATAAAAACAAAATCACCCATTGTGCCACTACATTTTTACCACAGCTATCTCACGCAATGACCCCTCTACGATAACACAAAGTATGGGGAATTTTATGGCACAATGGGAGATTTTGTTTTTATCCCCAAGTGAAATTGTTTGAATGTGCCTATTTTTGCAATTTGAGGGACATTTGGGGCCCAATATTTTTAAAATTCCACAGCAAAAAGTCCCCATACTTTGTGATATTGTAGAGGGGTCATTATGAGGGATAGCTGTGGTGAAAATTTAGTGGCACAATGGGAGATTTTGTTTTTATCCCTAAGTGAAATTGCTGGCAAGTGCCTATTTTTTTCAATTAGATGGATATTTGGGGCCCATTATTTTTAAAATTCCACAGTAAAAAGTCCCCATACTTTGTGATATCGTAGAGGGGTCATTGTGTGAGATAGCTGTGGTGAAAATGTAGTGGCACAATGGAAGATTTTGTTTTTATCCCTAAGTGAAATTGTTTAAATGTGCCTATTTTTGCAATTTGAGGGATATTTGGGGCCCGTTATTTTTAAAATTCCACAGTAAAAAGTCCCCATAATTTGTGATATCGTAGAGGGGTCATTGTGTGAGATAGGTCTGGTGAAAATTTAGTGGCACAATGGAAGATTTTGTTTTTATTCCTAAATGAAATTGCTGAAAAGTGCCTGTTTTTGCAATTTGAGAGACATTTGGGGCCCAATATTTTTAAAATTCCACAGTAAAAAGTCCCCATAATTTGTGATATCGTAGAGGGGTCATTGTGTGAGATAGGTCTGGTGAAAATTTAGTGGCACAATGGAAGATTTTGTTTTTATTCCTAAGTGAAATTGGTGGCAAGTGCCTATTTTTGCAATTTGAGAGACATTTGGGGCCCAATATTTTTAAAATTCCACAGTAAAAAGTGAACATAATTTGTGATATCGTAGAGGGGTCATTGCGTTAGATAGGTCTGGTGAAAATGTAGTGGCACAATGGGAGATTTTGTTTTTATGCCTAAGTGAAATTGCTGGCTAGTGCCTATTTTTTCAATTAAATGGATATTTGGGCCCGTTATTTTTAAAATTCCACAGTAAAAAGTCCCCATAATTTGTGATATCGTAGAGGGGTCATTGTGTGAGATAGCTGTGGGCAATATTTAGTGGCACAATGGGAGATTTTGTATTTATCCCTAAGTGAATTTGCTGAAAAATGCATATTTTTGCAATTTGAGGGACATTTGGGGCACAATATTTTTAAAATTCCACAGTAAAAAGTCCCCATACTTTGTGATATCGTAGAGGGGTCATTGTGTGAGATAGCTGTGGTGAATATTTAGTGGCACAATGGGAGATTTTGTATTTATCCCTAAGTGAATTTGCTGAAAAATGCATATTTTTGCAATTTGAGGGACATTTGGGGCCAAATATTTTTAAAATTCCACAGTAAAAAGTCCCCATAATTTGTGATATCGTAGAGGGGTCATTGTGTGAGATAGCTGTGGTGAATATTTAATGGCACAATGGGAGATTTTGTTTTTATTGCTATGTGAAATTGGTGGCAAGTGCCTATTTTTGCAATTAGATGGACATTTGGGGCTCAATATTTTTAAAATTCCACAGTAAAAAGTCCCCATACTTTGGGGGGGGCAGAGCCAGCTATCCAAGGAACAAGACGTGCCTGTGTTAAGCTCCTGGCTATAATTTGCTATAAATATGGATATTTGGAAACTGAAAATAGAACCCAACTGTGTCTGGTTAAGTTTATTAGAAGTGTGGAATGGAAGTTAGCTGAGATGTTTCTGACCTAATGAGCTATCCGACATTATCACCATGTGGGAGACCGCAGCCATGTGGGAAACAGAGTTGGTGCAGCTCCTCCATAACAATTTTCATAGCCTTGCACAAGTTTTACATGAAGCTCTTGTTAACAAGGCATCTTCTAGTCATGCCTACGAGCAGGAGGACGCTCATGCTGGATCATGGTGTGGGAATAGCGAATTGGCCGTGGATACAGAGGGACCGGCGGATTTAATTGTAGCTACACAAGATGGAGCCGCAGTGCTTGAGAACATGCAAGAATTGGGGACAGGCAAGCCCATCATTGAGAGTAATTGGGTAGTAACAGCAAAGGCTTTAAACTTGCTATACTTTGTACCGGTGAATTTTCTTTTTGATTGCCCTATCTTGGGCTCCTTGCTGGAAGCGCTCGCTGAGTGGCTATTTCAGGTGCCTCACATTTTACCGGATCTGGAGAGGCATACGGATCTCTTAGCACTTGAGCCTGGAGTATTAGCATTGCTAGATTCTCAAGCTACTATACTGGATTATGCGGAGGCTTCCAATACAGGTCCTGTGTTTCTGCTGGCTCTAGCGCATTGTCAGAGCCGTTCCGGAGTAGGCTAAACTAAGATCATTAGTTGTGGTTCTCGGTCGTCTTTGATTCCATCTCAACTAAATGGGACCTTGCATATGTGACTGTTTGGAGCTACTTGGAGTCTAAATGGAGGGCATGCGTTGTGTTTTAATGCCATGTTTGACTTTTTCCTGTGCGCATGGAACTCATCAAGGGCGAGCCAAGACACTTTTTATTCTTGATGAAGGCACTATGCTAGAGGTTGGAATATGAATGTATCTGGAGCCCTATTTCTTAATTTCTTAGCTTTACTAAACTGCAATTCTAGCTAATGTGGATCTGTGCAACTACCTTTACTTATAGTGCTGGACATTCATTTCACTTCCAGTGGCTGATCAATAGAGAGACTTCATGTTGCAGCTGATCAGGGGGTTACAATTTGCATGTCTGGTGTAAATGTTCATGGTTGATGTTTACTGCATTTCCAAGTCATATTTGAGTATTATTATTTGTACACTTTCTCCTTATATTATAGTTAGACTATCTGTTGCATCATGTAATGGAGACATAGGAGATATATAGAGACTTGAAGTAAACCATTCCGCTTAATATGTTTTTAACCCATATGTTATCTGAGGTGTTGTTTATACACATATATATAACAGTAGGACGAGGATTCAAAATAATATATTATGATAGGAGTAATTTCCGCCTGTTACCACTTGGGGGGGGTCAAAGCTTAGCCCTATATGGCTTTATGCAGTTCTCATGTGATCTTGCTACCATCATTTTCTTCTGTATTCATTACTTCATAATTTTAGATTTACTACTCACAAACATATTTTGCAGACATCTACTATGGCTACATTTGGACCCTCTAGAAATACTCCCCAGGCATCTCTAACCTACACGTGGCTTATACCACCAAATGCCTTTTACCCTTTCTTTACCTGGTATAGCTGTTAATCTCCATACAGTTGTGTTATTTTTACAATCTTTATTCCCCCTTAATGGCAATCTTTTTGGGCGCTACAGATCTCCTTTGATTCTAGGGCAAGTTAGCACCGTCAAGTTGGGTATTGGCTAAACTGCTCATAATGAGTGATCTTTATTTGGCTGGTTGTACAGTATGGTACAAGTTAAGACTGGCACACTTATGTTGAATATTAGTAGCACTGCCAATTTTTGTTTCTCTTACCCTAAATTCGTTTATTTGTATTATGCTAATCTTGTTTCCTGTTGTTAATGCTTATTAGGTATACCTGTTATTGTGATCTAACTCTCAGGCCGCCTATACTTTTCCCCATGTGTTTATCTACTTCTATACCTATAGACAGAGTATGGTTAATGTTTTAATTACTTGCAAATTGGCTAGGCTATCTGTTACATCAAGTAATGACGATACCAGAGAGATACAGGGTCTTAAGGTTGAATGTAACCTGTTTGGGGTGTTTCTAGATCACATGTTATTTGAGGCACTTATATGCATATATTTAATAGTAGGATAAGGATTCAAAACAAAATTTTATGATGATCGCTATATACGGAGCATAAAGGTACACAGTATCCCCTTTGACTCACCTGCCTGTCTGCTATTTAACGTGGCAAAGGCATATTATAACTGAGATATTTTACAGTACAGTTGTGTATCCATTATATTATGAAGCTTCTCCCATTGATGCAGGATTCTACTATATATGCAACTGGATCCTTGCTATAGTATAATTTATTTATCTATATCATTGTATTCTTATGGGCAATGTGCTGTCTGCGGCGGAAACAGCATGATGTGTCTGTATTATTATACATACATGAAACTTTACCGCTGAGAACCCACTATTAAATATAAAGGAGATAACTGACTATACAGCATATGCCTTTTCACTTGGAAATGATAGGCTATTTGCGTAGGGATATTGGTTACTCCTTGATGTTCACTGATAGCTATCACCCCTTAGCTCACATATTGTATTGCTGATTACATACACCTTCTTATTCGGTGATGGTAACCTATATGTGTAAGGATCTTGACCCTATGCTACTAGAAGCTACAGGAGAGCTAGGGCCCTGCTGTTAGGTTAGGTCAAATACCTCCACTGCTATTAGCTTACGCCTAGAAGCTGTTACTTATAGTAGGGCCAACTGTTTCCTCACTTGATAACTCTCTCATACGTTCAGCTGTATTGTAGTTTGCATTTTAATTAACCCTATGCTATTAGAAACCATAAGAGAGCCATTGCCCTGCTGTTAGGTAAGTCTCCGCCCCCCCCCCATAAAGACCCCAAAGTGCTCTGAGGTTTTCCAGAAGTCACTCTTGCGGTTTTCCTCGCAACATACCGCACTTTTCCTCCTATATACACTCAACTATTGTTATGCTTTAAACATATTTGTTTAAGATGTTTTGTATGATGGTAGATAATACTATTTGCATATTTCTCCATTCTTTGTTATATATTGTTGCACATTATAGCTTTTTTATCTGCTGCTACATATGCTATACTATTTGAACTATACATTATTCTGCCTGCACAATCAGGTATATCCAACTTCTGCATATGCTTTAAAAATATTTGCTTAAATGCCGTCATATATGTTATTCAATTTGAAATATATACTGTTCAGTCTGAAGCAATCAGGTATACTCCACTATTGCATATGCTTTAAAAAATCTTTGTTTAAGATATTGTGCATACTGGTATATAAAATGTTCAGTATAATAGTTGATACTAATATTAGATATTTCTTAATATCCTGTTATGTCTTGGTGCACATTAGAGCTGTCTTATATGCGGATAAATATGCTATATAATTTGAAATATCTACTGTTCAGCTTGAAACTACCCTAACTTCCAGATATATATTCGCTGATGTGTATTTCCCCGTATTTCATGTTAACCAATGGCCTCCAGCAATATGTATGTCTCTTTTATATTTTTTGTGTTCTTTGAGGCCACAATCTCCATGTTGAATGATTACTCTGTATTATTTGAAAAACTCAATAAAAATTATTTAAAAAAAAAAAAAAGTCTCCATACTTTGTGATATCGTAGAGGGGTCATTGTGTAAGATATCTCTTGTGAAAATTTAGTGGCACAATGGGAGATTTTGTTTTTATTCCTAAGTGAAATTGCTGGCTAGTGCCTATTTTTTTAATTAGATGGATATTTGGGGCCCGTTATTTTTAAAATTCCACAGTAAAAAGTCCCCATAATTTGTGATATCGTAGAGGGGTCATTGTGTGAGATAGCTGTGGGCAATATTTAGTGGCACAATGGGAGATTTTGTTTTTATCCCTAATTGAATTTGCTGAAAAATGCATATTTTTGCAATTTGAGGGACATTTATGCCCAATATTTTTAAAATTCCACAGTAAAATGTCCCCATAATTTGTGATATCGTAGAGGGGTCATTGTGTGAGATAGCTCTTGTGAAAATGTAGTGGCACAACGGGAGTTTTTGTTTTTATCCCCAAGTGAAATTGTTTGAATGTGCCTATTTTTGCAATTTGAGGGACATTTGGGGCCCAATATTTTTAAATTTCCACAGTAAAAAGTCCCCATACTTTGTGATATTGTAGAGGGGTAATTATGAGGGATAGCTGTCGTGAAAATGTAGTGGCACAATGGGAGATTTTGTTTTATCCCTAAGTGAATTTACTGAAAAATGCATATTTTTGCAATTTGAGGGACATTTGGAGCCCAATATTTTTAAAATTCCACAGTAAAAAGTTCCCATACTTTGTGATATTGTAGAGGGGTCATTGTGTGAGATAGCTGTGGGCAATATAAAGTGGCACAATGGGAGATTTTGTTTTTATCCCTAAGTGAAATTGCTGGCAAGTGCCTATTTTTTCAATTAGATGGATATTTGGGGCCCGTTATTTTTAAAATTCCACAGTAAAAAGTCCCCATTCTTTGTGATATTGTAGAGGGGTCATTGTGTGAGATAGCTGTGGTGAAAATTTAGTGGCAAAATGGGAGATTTTGTTTTTCTCCCCAAGTGAAATTGTTTGAATGTGCCTATTTTTGCATATTTGAGGGATATTTGGTGCCCGTTATTTTTAAAATTCCCCAGTAAAAAGTCCCCATACTTTGTGATATCGTAGAGGGGTCATTGTGTGAAATGCCTATTTTTGCAATTTGAGAGACATTTGGGGCCCAATATTTTTAAAATTCCACAGTAAAAAGTCCCCATACTTTGTGATATTGTAGAGGGGTCATTGTGTGAGATAGCTGTTGTGAAAATTTAGTGGCACAATGGGAGATTTTGTTTTTATCCCTAAGTGAAATTGTTTGAATGTGCCTATTTTTGCATATTTGAGGGATATTTGGGGCCCGTTATTTTTAAAATTCCACAGTAAAAAGTTCCCATAATTTGTGATATCGTAGAGGGGTCATTGTGTGAGATAGCTTTGGTGAATATATAGTGGCACAATGGGGAATTTTGTTTTTAACTCTTAGAGAAATGCTGGAAAATGAATTTTTTTTTAAAATTTGAGTGACATTTATAACAAAAATGCTTGTTGTATTCATTAAAACATTTCTTATTAGCATATATGTATGGTACAACCTTTAATAGTCTTAAGAAAGTGCTAACAAATAAGTGTCTGATAGCTCAACTACTGTTTTATAACTGTCTGATAGCTCCAAAACAGTGTCTGATAGCTTGACTTGGATTTTTCAACTGTCTGATAGCTTGACTCCAGTTTTTAGAGGGACAGTCCCTAATTCTAGGCTCTATCGGCTGTCATGAGGCAGTTATATTTCCTTACTTGCAAATTTTCCCTTTGCCCCCCACCATAAGCACCCAGAGGCGCCCAAGACACGCCGATGGTCCCACCCACCATCTGCACATGACCCCGCCACCAATGACATGGCACCCCTCAACCCCATGAGTCACTAATACGTAGCCACAAATATTGGTAGCTATGCTAGGGTTGCCAGGTGTCCAGTATTCAACCAGGCAGCGCAGTATTTTTGCAGGCTGTCCAGTAGAATCTGTACAAAAATACTGGACTCCTAAATGTCTGGTATTTTTAAAGACCCTGTCAGCTAAATGTAAAGGACCAGCTAGAAATATGGCTCAAAAAGAAGTTACACTGTGCATTTTCTATTATATGTGTTACAGGCAACCATGGGGGTGTTAAAGCATTGCTGGGTGTGTACCTTTAGCAGGCAAGGGGGTCACATCACTGCTCTGTACATGTGTTTTTGGCAACAAAGTGGAAAAAATGACTGCTTGTGAAAAATATATGTAGTGGGATCAAGGGTGGGGCCCAATGTTGAGCTTTTGTGGAGACATTGCATGAACCCAGCTAGGTCCCGTATCCAATCACCTATAGGTTGTCTGATATTTTTATGAAGCACAGCTGGTAACCCTACATACAAATAGCAGCTATGTGCTAGATCAGGAGATTCCCGGAGCACGCACAGTCGAGGGGAGGGGACTTTTGACCTGGGGGAGGAAGAGGCCCAGGATTGATTGTGGGATTTGGTGAAGGGGGATGAGTTTTTTGAAAGCCGGGTTTGAGGGGCTGAGCGAGAAAGAAGCGGGAAATCACTTGACAGAATTTTGTCTGGTGATAGCAGCTTTTTCCCGCTCAGAGGATGGCATCATTAGAAGAGATGATGGCCCAACTTAAAGAGACGGCTGAGTCCCGTGGTCCGGCTTGGCTTGAAAGCAGGCTCCGGTCGTTGCTGGATGAGGGTGAAGAGGATGTGGGAGAACAGGTGGAGTCTCATTCACGTCCATTTCGCAGGTCAAGGCCCCCTGTCAAATTGAGTCTGGATGATGTCAGGAGTGCTGGGGGAAGAAGGCGCCACAGTTTGAGTCCTTCCCAGCGACGGAGTTCAAAGAAACCGACTTCTGCTGTGAAGGAAATTTCGGCGGTCCTGGTCTTGTCCCAGCGGCAGAGCAGCATAGTGCAGGAGCAGAGGCCCTTACCGAAGTCAGTTGGTGAGAGTGTGACAATAGGTAAGAGGCAAGAACACGGTCTGTTGGGGCCTGAAATTGAGGCGGGACTTAGGTGACTGCCCGGTTGGGCCTGAGGCAGTGTGTGAGCCCCCTACTTTGTCGGTTACACAGCCGGTTCCCTCATCAGGGGTCAGGGTCCCCAGGGCGCAGTTAGGCCCTCAGGTTAGGGTGGTCCCGAGTGGGGAACTGCAGTTAGGGGGTTTAGTGGGCCTACTGGAGGAATTGGCTTACCCTGGAGTATTTAGGCGAGGAGGGGGAAGGTTATCACCCACGGTTACCGGGTATGATGATTGGGAGGAATAAGGCATTTTGTCCTTGGGGTTAGAATCCTCTGAGGAGGAGATGGTCCCCCCTACTCCCATTCAAATTAGGCCCCAGGGTCAGCTGGGAAGTTTATTAGAAGGGGCAGTCCCATATATCAGGGGCCACGATCCTGGGAATTCTAGGGTGGTTGGGTCATAGCGGTCCCAGGGTGATAGGGGTGTTTCAGTTAATCCTTCACCTTTGGGACACTGTATTGCAGATAACAGAAGAGTGGAGCCACGGTCCCTAATTTCAAGTGGCCTGAGTAATTGGAGAACGGACGGCCAGGTGGGCAAATCTTCTGGCCTGCAGGAGTCCTGGACAGAAACCAAAAGGTTGGACATATAGGACGGCGTTCAGCAGGATGAACTTACAGAAGGGGCGGCCTTGAGGGGGGGTGAGTACGGCCAGAGACTTTGGTCAAGGCCATCAAGGGGAGAAATTTGCATTGTCAGAAAGAAGATTTCAGTAATAGGGGACGGCCAATGAGGCCTGGTAGAGGTGGGCAGGCTGCAAGGGGCAGGCAATGTAGGAAATATGTATCAGAGGATGTAGGGATGCTGGGTGTGGGTGTGCGTCAGCACCTAAGAGGGGACTGGGAAGGGTTATGGCCGGGGTTCGTGGCCTGTCTGCTGTAAATAAAAATTTTGTTGGGTCTGCACGAGTGGGGGTTTTGTCTCAATTTTCTTTATTACAGGATCACACACTCAAAAGACAACAAGGGATGGATACGGAACCTAGTAGCAGTGGGATCCTGAGTATGCCGAGCACAACGGCTGAGGCCCGACCGGTTCAGCCCAGGCGGGATGGAGAAACATGGACTGGTGAGAGTGGGTATGTGGGGGTTGCTGCGGGTTCTAGGGGTCAAGGGAATGTGTCTGAATGTGTGGGGGATTCTGTGTCAGGAACAATAGTAGCTGGGTTAAGGGAACTGTTGGCTAAGATTGAAGGGGCCGAGAAAAGGGGGCCTCCTTCAATGCTAGCGTTTGGGTCCCCCCTGCCGCTTCTTTGAAGGGAGCTGGGCCTGGGGAATTGCTTTTGACTCAAGGTCCCAAGGAGGTTATTGTGACGGGGGATAAGGCCCCTGGGGTACCATCAGTTGCCACAGGGGGTCCCCCTATTAAAGTACTCAGGAATTCGGAGATACTTGATGGCAGAGATAAGGGAAAAAATATACAAAAGAGAGTTGTTCTCCCTGTTACCTTTAGATCAATCCTAAAAAGGAGGAGGAGGAGCGGAAGAAACATTTACAGAAAGTTACCAAAAACCTTCAGTAATTGGTTTCAGGGCATTCGTCATCTATGGCAGGCAAGTTCCCTGACCAGGGTGCAGCACTCTTTTGCTACTTAGATGAGATTGCTGCTGCGCAACGGACGTACAGAGGGATGGCCTGGTGGGCCTATGATGAACAATTCGGCAGCGACTATCGGTTAAACCGAACATGCGCTGGGATGATAGGGACATGGGGTTGTGGTTAAAAATCATGACCCCTCTCCGGAATATACAGCCTTTTCGGGCTGGAGTTGGCAGCCAACTTCAAGGGGGATTGTCGGCAAGCATTAAAAAAAGGATTTTGTTTGCTTACAATGAAAAAATGTGCAAATGGGGAGCCTCGTACAAATTCCTACATGAGTGCACGGGGTGTGTGGGGGACCATGCCTTCTCTAGGTGCTTCCGAAAAGGTAAGGCCGGAGGGAACTCGGAGTTGCCTGAAAAGGGGGGCAACCCCGGTGAAGGTAAGCGTGATGGAGCGGTGGCTCGCCCAATATGCTAAAAAAAAGGGTGTAGGGAAAAGCTTTATTATTGTGGCACAGGTTTGAGTTTGGTCTCAGAATTCCATCTAATAAAGGGGTGGCTCATTTTAAGGGTATTTTAAAATCGGCTAGGGAATGACCGGGTATTGTCCAGGAAAAACTTGACAAGGAAGTGGCATTGGGTAGAATGGCGGGTCCTTTCAGGGAACCTCCTATCCCTAACTTGCGTATTTCACCTTTCAAGGTGGTTCCTAAAAAGAACCCGGGCAAGTTCCGCATGATCCACCATCTGTCGTTTCCAAAAGGGGATTTGGTGAACTATGGCATCCCGGAGGAACTTGCATCAGTGTGTTATGCTTCGTTTGATTTGGCCACCAAACTCGTAAAAGAGGCAGGGCACAAGGCATGCCTAGCTAAAATTTATATTGAGGCTGCTTTATGGTTGCTACCTGTTCACCCTACATCTCACTATTTATTGGGATGTCGTTTCAGGGATTCTTTTTATGTGGACCTCTGCCTCCCGATGGGGTGTTCCATCTCGTGTTCACTGTTTGAGGTTTTTAGCACCTTTTTGGAATGGGTGGTCAGAGCCCAGTAGGGGTACACGTCAGTAGTTCACTACCTTGACGATTTTTTGTTCGTAGGCCCGGCAGGAACAAATGTGTGTGTCCAGTTGAGGGATACTTGTTACCGAGTGGCCAATGATTTTGGAGTTCTGAAAAATCGTAAGGACCTGTTACGGCCCTCAATTTCCTTGGAATTACCTTCAATTCTGAGAGAATGGAGTGTCGGCTTCCGATGGACAAGATTTGTGATATGGTGGGCATCATCTGCTGTTTTTTGAGGATGCCCAAGGTGACTTTGAGAGAAATTAAGTCTCTGTAAGGGAAATTGAATTTTGCATGCAGGATCATCCCAATTGGGAGGGTTTTCTGCAGAAGGCTATCTTTGGCAATGGCTAAGGATATTAAGCAGCATCATTTTGTGCGGTTATCCCAAGGAATTAAGGATGATTTGTGGGTATGGGGAAAAATTCCTGGGGAATTTTAATGGTTTTGCTCTATTCCAGGAGGATAGAGTGTCGAATGTTGAGTTAAGTCTGGTGACTGATGCCGCTGGGGGGCATGGTTTTGGGGCTTATTTTCAGGGCCACTGGTGCACGGCAGCGTGGCCGGAGTCTTGGTTTGTGATGGATTTGGTTCGCAACCTGGTCTTTCTGGAATTGTTCCCCATCATAGTGACATTGTTTGTTTGGGACCAGGATTTGAGGAACAAATCTGTCATATTTTACACTGAAAACATGGGGGGTGAGAGTGTTGGTTCTGAGATGCCTGCGCATGAATGTGTTTGTTAGGGCGAGGCATATCCCTGGGATGAGTAACTGTATTGCTGAAGCTTTATCTCGTTTCCAGTGGACACGATTTTGAGAAATAGCTCCACAAGCAGACGAGGTGGGGTGCCAGTTTCCGGAACAGCTATGGAAGCTTGTGGTGGAGGATTGGCTGGACTGGTGAAGGATTCCTTGGCGGAAGGCACATGGTCATCCTATGTCAGAGTTTGGAAAGAGTGGGAGGATTGGTTGTCTTCGCAGAGAATCCTAGAAGGGGTGGATGATTTAAAAGGCCCTCTTTTGGTATGGTTGTGGCAGTGGAGGAGTATTGGTTTATCCTCTGCTGCAATGGACAAGAAACTGTCTGCCTTGGCGTTTCAATTTAAGCTGTTAGGTTTAGTTGACGTAACCAAAATGTTCTGTGTCAGACAGGTACTCAAAGGTTTAAAAAAGAAGAAGAGTAGCAGAGATGGCAGACGGCCCATTACCTTCCCGCTGCTGGGGAGGATTTGGGATACTCTTCCTGAGATTTGTTCCTCTCCTTATGAGGTTATGTTATTTCATACGGCCTTCAATCTGGCATTTTTTGGGGCCTTCTGCATTTTGGAATTGGTTAGCAGGAACCGGTGGATATCGGGGGGGGGGGGTTAAAACATCTTATTGTGTCTGATGGCAGAGCTGACTTAATGTTAAAGAAAAGTAAGACTGATCAGTATGGAAAATGGAAGAATGTAGTGCTGTTTCCTAGTGGTGTTGAGATTTGTCCATGCCGATGTTTGCAACAATTCCTGAGTATACGGCCTCGGCTTGAGGCATGGGGTCCCCGTTGTTGATGCATTGGGGATGGATCTTTTTTGTCTCAATATCAGTTCAGGGGGATTTTACATAAAGGTTTTAATACATTTGGGGTTTGAATCCTGCTGAATTTGGTTCTCATTCTTTTGCATTGGGGGCAGCTACTGAAGCTTCAGGGTTGGGACTGGATGAAAAATTGGTTAAAAACATTGGGAGGTGGGGTTCTAAAAGATTTCATGTTTACATTTGCCCAGAATTAAAGGTGTGAGGGAATGATGCTTTGTTGTCTGTCTTGTTTCTTTTAGGAAGAAAGAGCATTTGGGTGATAGGGCATTCCTTCGTCTACTGGGTCAGGAATGATGCAAGGAAGAGAGTAGACAGCCTTCAGTTGGGGTGCCCCCCCGGATCTCTGGGTGGTAAAATGGTTTGGAGTGCAGGGACTTCAATGGGGTGGAGTGTTACCAATTTTTGTTGACTATTGTAAACAATTTCCCCCTCCGGGCATATTGATTGTGCATGTGGGTGGGAACGATTTAGGCTTTATGTCACAGAGGGAGTTGGTGAGGAGAATCAAGAGAGATCTGGAAAGAATAAGGGACCTGTATCCAACAATTAGAATTGTTTGGTCTGATATTCTGCCCGAGAATGGTTTGGAGAGCGGCATGGGACTTGGTTAGGTTGGAAAGGGAGCAGGAGGAAGATTAATAAGTTGATTGGGTCTTTTATCAGGCGGGGTTGGGGGTACTGTAGCACGTCACATGGATTTGGATGAAGTGGGTCAAAGGGAGTTTTATCTGAAGGATAGATTTCACCCTTAATGAGTTTGGCCTGCAGCTGTTTCTGTTAGATTTTAAGGAAGTTCTGAAAGAACTGGTGGGTGTGGCGGGACTGGGCTGATGAATCAGGCCAGTCGTTGGCTGGGGTGCTAGTTCCTTCACAGTAGAAAAAGGAATATGGCCAAGTGAGTTGTGTGTTTACCAATTGCCTCTCCATGGGGTGGGAGTGCACATGGTATATTTTTATAGAGGCATGGGGTCCCCTAGGGAAAAAATGGAAATACGATTTTGACGGGCTCAGCAATGAATTAGTTGGGTCCAGTGGAATGACGGCCATGTTACCAGTAAGGGAACTAGCACCACTTGATGGCACAGTTATGATATAATGAAATTTGATGATGACAAAGTTATTAATCACAATATAGTGATGGTTATTTATATAAGTGTTATTTATAAGTGATTTAAAGGTTTATATTTAATAAAATGGCTGCGGCCAATTTTATACCAAAGTTATGTCTCTGCTTATTTATTATTTGTGTGTTTGTAAAATAGGATAAGTAAGGTGGAAGGGCCGGTACTTGACGACAGAGCGCGCGTAGTCGAGGGGATGGGACTTTTGACCTGGGGGAGGAAGAGGCCCGGGATTTGTTGTGGGATTTGGTGAAAGGGGAGGAGTTTTTTGAAAGCCGGGTTTGAGGGGCTGAGCGGGAAAGAAGTGGGCAATAACTTGACAGAATTTTGTCTGGTGATCGCAGCTCCCCTCCAGCCCACCCCTTTAGCTGGCTTGGTTTGCTTTTTCTTTTTGTCTCATACTTTTCTTTGTCGCAGCAGTTGCGGGGGGTGCTAGTTCCTTCACAGTAGAAAAAGGAATATGGCCAAGTGAGTGGTGTGTTTACCAATTGCCTCTCCATGGGGTGGGAGTGCACGTGGTATATATTTATTGGGGCATGGGGTGCCCTGGGGGAAAAAATGGAAATACGATTTTGACGGGCTCAGCAATGAATTAGTTGGGTCCAGTGGAATGACGGGCCATGTTACCAGTAAGGGAACTAGTACCACTTGATGGCACAGTTATGATATAATGAAATTTGATGATGACAAAGTTATTAATCACAATATAGTGATGGTTATTTATATAAGTGTTATTTATAAGTGATTTAAAGGTTTATATTTAATAAAAGGGCTGCGGCCAATTTTATACCGAGTTATGTCTCGGCTTATTTATTATTTGTGTGTTTGTAAAATAGGATAAGTAAGGTGGGAGGGCCGGGGTACTTGACGACTTAGAAGGTTAAGTGATGTTCAACTCCTTTTTTTTTTGCCATGGCACATTTTTTTACATTAAAAAATCCTGCGGCACACCACCATCCCAACATTTTACAAAATCACACATTGTAGCCTAATCATACAGTGTATATGTATGTATGTATGTATTTTTATATATATATATATATATATATATATATACAATGTAGTACATTTTAGTAAATTCCATTAAATTAAGCTTTATTAGCATGACAGTCACTACAACTATACAGTATATATATATGTGATTTTGATACATCTTTGTTTTGCAATATATACATACACATACTATGGGTATGGGATATCGCAAGCCTAGCCCACCAGCATATTACTATATTTACCTGTGTGTGTACTTGTCTGAATAGGAAGCCTTGGTGTTATTTTTGTATATTTAGCCATTCACTTTCCAGGTATGACAGACAAACTTTTTTTTTTTTTAACCAAAGCCCCAGCTTTATCATTCCTCCCAACATTTAATATAGCCAAAGAGGGACACTTTTTTCCCCGTTAACAGAGCTCCGCTAGCCACCCCCACAAATAGAGGGGACACACATATTTACACACACACATATTATACATACTCATACACACTTTTTACACACACACGCATTTACACACACTCATACATATTTATACACACTGATAAACACATATTCATACACACATAAATATTTACACACACTCATATATACACATACATACGCATACACATTTACACACCCACATTTATACGCACACACTGATAAACACATAATCACACACACATACTCATACACACATATACATATTTACACACACACTTACACCTACACATATATACATACACACACTCACACATTTATACACACATTGATAAACACATAATCACACACACATTCATATACATATTTACACACACACACACTCTCATATTTACTGAAACACATTTAGGAAATGGTACTAGGTCCGTATATGTAAAAATAGCACACTAGTTCCTAAACATACCACATGACCTTAACCTTGTATATGTTAAGGGGAAAAGTAATACTGGTGTACCCAGACCACATGATAAAGTATACACAATCCTAATGCTTTAAATATAAGGGCAATATTCCCCAATGGCTAATTTATCACCACTCCATTCGATAACCAGATTGTAACTAATTCCTTTCCCATAAGTCATTATGCCCCAGCCCCATTAATTCCCCCTGGTACTTAACCCATAGTTGTGCTGCTGCTTCCTGGTGCTTGCTGCGATCCTGGGTGCTGCTGCCCTGCACTGGGCTGGGGAGGGGGTGCTGTTGTCCGCTGTTACTATGGGGTAAGTTCTGGCTAAAAAAACACTTTACTTGTTCCATTGCAAAGATGAGCCATAGGAAACCACAGAAATAGTGTACAGTGGAGAAGAGATAGAACGTAATGGTGCTATGCAGTCACGCTGCCAGTAAGAACCCCATTTCTGCCTAATAAAAAAGGAGAATGGGAGAGCCGAGAGCGGCTAAACCTTTACACTGGTTGTAGTTTGAGGGCTTTACCACTTTTTGTCCAGCAGCACTACTGAGTTGCGCTCCTGACTCGGCTTAGCTCACTCCACATTAATCTTTGTATTCAGAATGTGTAGTTATCTATGCTGAGTCAGAAAGTGCAACTCAGTATCATGACTGGACAAAAAGTGGTAAAGTCTGTACCGATGATGTGAAGCTGATCTGCTGGCCGGGACACTGGCTGAATGTAGCAGGGCCTGCAGGCCAGGGTGAGCTTGGAGCCCACAGCCCCCCGGGGGTACTTACCGCCATCGTTGTTGTGCTGCTCCTAGGTGCTACCAGCGCTGCTGGGTGCTGCTGCCCTGGCCAGGGGAGATAGGTTCCACCGGTTCTATACCATTACGCTGCCATGAACCAATGAATGCTGAGCTGAATATGAGAGCAACTCAGTAGCCACGCGCGGCTGATCGAAAAAAAATTAAAAATCTGAACCAGTCAGTGTGAAGCTGATCTGCTGGCGGGAACGCTGTGACGTGTGTGAATGTGTGACAGTGTAAAAGTAGCAGGGATGAGCTAGAAAGCATGCACTTAAGGGACACTGAACCCAAATTTTTTCTTTCGTGATTCAGGGTAGAGCATGCAATTTTAAGCAACTTTCTAATTTAATCATTTTATCAATTTTTCTTCATTCTCTTGCTATCTTTATTTGAAAAAGAAGGCATCTTAGCTAAGAGCCTACAATTTTGGTTCAGTACTCTGGACAGCACTTGTTTATTGGTGGGTGAATTTGTCCACCAATCAGCAAGAACAACCCAGGTTCTTTACCAAAAATGGGTAGGCATCTAAACTTACATTCCTGCTTTTCCAATGATACACTAAATATTAAAATAATATCCACAGATATGAAATAGTTATATTAATATGGGATAATAATCAAATGTAAATATAGCTATATGAAATTACTACAGACTGCTGCTAGTCACAAGGTATGTATGTGATATTAAGATGATAACTAAGAAAGTAGTTGTATCCATGCTGTATTATAATCCTTTTAAATCCTTTCATAGAAAATGTGACTTTAAAAATGCATCTTTTAAAATATTAGAAATATATATTATGTTTAGCATGAAAATACTCAGGTTAAATAGTATTACATTATCCCATATATATTGGATATATTTGTTTGCTGGTGCAGGAAAAAGTGAGTATATTAAATATACGTTTGGAAATATATAAGAATATCTGTATTTCCTGTGGCAGTGTTGATGGTGAAACAGCTTTTCTGTGTCTGCTGCCCCCTAGTAGACTAGAACTGGTGTAACAGCCAAACGGGTTGACTGTTAAAACCCATACATTCCCAATAAGCCAATGAAATGTTCAACTTCGTAGAGCCAATGGAAAGACAGCTCCGTTAGGGCCAATGGAAAGACAGCACCAATAGTGAGTATCCAAAATGTTCATCAATGATTAGAATAGAGGTGGACTTTATCACTTGATAAAGTCTCATGCACAGAGAAAGAAAAAAGGAGATGCTGCTAAATTTTGACTGAGGGACTTAAACTTGCTGCCGTGGACACGGTCTCTAGAAAGCAAAATTGGGCTAACCTTTTTATTTTCATTATTGCAATACCTCTCATATGATGGGGAACGTATCTATCTGAAAAAGCTGAAAAATAGGTTAACTGGTAAAGTATACTGGTGTTAAGTATTAATGTTTAGGAAGCATTTTTGTATTTTAATGTCATAAGTTAATTACAGTTATTGCGATATATTTTAGAATTTGTTTTATTGTGGCTGAATAAGAGGTTATTCCAGGCCAGGTATATTGGCATAAAGATTGGCTGTTTCATTAATAATATATAACACAATTGGTATTTTAATTGAAGTTTTACAGAACCATTTGTGGGATAAATATTTCAATTACACTTTTCTGAAAGGTATCTTAGATTTATTGAGATTTAGTAAGATTTATGTGAAGTATCTTGTTATATTGTTAACTAAGCACTGTTAAGTTAGCAGTCCATATTTCGGCATTGGACTAAGAATTGTTGGCTAATTATAGACTGCTCTGGTATTCTCAATTGCGGTATTTTAACAAGCGATTCATTGTGAGTAAGGTTAATTTTTAGAGATACATTTGATGATCTGTTTTGTATAGAAAAGCATGTATATATCTATAGAAATATATATACATATATATATATATATATATATATATGTACAATCCAATTATATGCACTCCCTGGATTTAAGCACAGCACACTTTATTCAGCAGTGACGTTTCAGGGCATTTACTCCTTCCTGTATAGAAAAGCAACAGAATAAGCATGTATAATTGATTCATAATCTAGTTTTTTACATAAATATAATTCAAGATGTCTATAAAGATAACTAATCAAGAACAGATGATTGAATATTAATAATTTATATTTATAATTATAGGATATACAACATTTATTGGTTGGCAACTGCTAAGATAAGTACACCAACACATTACTACATTACCGGAGGTTACTATTGAGATAATAATAAAATATATTGTAACACTAGTATACATCCATTTTTTTTTTTTTTAAATAATATTTTTTTATTGAGGCAAATATTGCATAGATACAACTCAAAAATTAAAGAACAACCGGGACGGTTCAAGAAAAAAAACAAAAAAAAACAACAACATTCAAGCAGTTAACAATTTGCTTCATAATCAACTTAAAATTAACATGTAGTAAATAAACCTCTTGTTTTCCATTGTAATTTTGAATTCTTATACAGATTCTTCCTCTAGGCTAAATAATTCCTGAGCAACATAACTATGAAGGCTAGGAACAGGGAGGGAGGGGAAGGGAAGAGAGGGAGAAAAAAGAGAAAAGGAGAAGAAAGAAAGAAGAAAAAAAAAAAGGGGGATGGGGAAAACTGAGTCTTACCAACGATCTAATAATACTATTTCGGAATGTCTAAAAGGGTAAATTAGTTGATCTATTTCCTCTGGAGGAAGGATCTAAATAAATGTGGACCATTTTTTAAAAAAAGAGTTACCTCCCTTTCGGAGGTTAAGGATGTATCTATCTGTTCAATAATGCATTGTTTTTTTCATATAGTTTTTAATTTCTTGCATGCTAGGAGCCGAGGAATCTCGCCATTTCTTAAAATTAAATTCTTGCTGCCAAAATTGTCATGTTCCTAGCTTTTTATGTTCAGGAGTTAAAGGGGATTCTATAAGGAAAACAACCTCTGCCAGTGAGAGAGAGAAAGCGGGTATCTTCAGTACCTTGATAAACTAGAAATTTTATTTTCTGCCATAACTGTTTTATCCGGGGGCACGCCCATATCATGTGGACTATATCATCTGCCGGGTATGAGCATTTAGGGCATGTATTAAATTTACGATTCTGCCATTTAAACCCTTTAATGGGGTATAATAAGATCTATAGAGTAATTTAATATGTTATTCTCTCCAACTTGCAGATAGTGTGGTCTGTGCTATTAAGGCTATAGATTTTTCCACCTGATCTACCTCAATATCTAATTCTGGGGATAGAAGGTTCCACTTTTGAGTTATCTGATGTAGATTAGAGTCTCCATGTTGACTAGTCGCCAAATCATACCAGACTGAGATGGAGGATAAACCATTTTTGACAAGGATAGGCCAGTTATCTAGCTTCCCCCAGGACCAGGACCAACCAAATTTCTCAGTAAGTGAGAAAAGATAATGTCTGGCCTGGAGGTAAGCAAAAAAATCTTTATTACTTAGGTGAAATTCCTGTTTCAGGCTATCAAAGGTTTTTACAGATAGGGTGTCTTGATCTATAAATTGAGTCATAAAAGTTAAGCCCTTCTCATGCCAAACATGAAATATATGAGATTGGGTACCTTCTTGGAATTCTGGATTACCACATAGGGGCCTAGTTATCAAGCCGTCAACCTCAAATACGCTGGAATTCCGCAGCGTATTTGTGGCGAGGCTGATTCGCCTTAGTTATCAAAGGCTCGAGACCGGCAAAAGTAGAATTTGTGACGTAAACTTCGATCCGCCGGACTCAGTCCGACACAGATCGATTCTTACGTCACTCCAGATGTTCCGCACACAAGTGCGGCACAATCTCACTACTTTTGCTAGTTATCAAAAAACTAGCAGGTACGCTCGGCACTTTTACGGCCCAGTGTACCTGGTTTTCAAACCGCCACCCCTGGAGGTGGCGGATCCCATAGGAATCAATGGGAGTCTGACCATAGCGAAAGTACAAGTTCGCTGCTGCCAGACATCCCATTGATTTCTATGGGAGCTGTCTACACCTAACACCCTAACATGTACCCCGAGTCTAAACACCGCTAATCTGACCCCCCCTACACCGCCGCAACTAAATAAAGTTATTACCCCCTAACCCGCCGCTCCCGGAGCCCACCGCAAGCTACTCTATACATATTAACCCCTAAACCGCCGCTCCCGGAGCCCACCGCAACTATAATAAATGTATTAACCCCTAAAACCGCCGCTCCCTGAACCCGCCGCAGCCTATATTAAATGTATTAACCCCCTATCCTGCCCCCCCTACACCGTCGCCACCTATAATAAATTTATTAACCCCTAATCTGCCCCCCCCTACACCGTCGCCACCTATAATACATTTATTAACCCCTATCCTGCCCCCCACTACGCCGCCGCCCACTGTAATAAAATGATTAACCCCTAAACCTAAGTCTAACCCTAACCCTAACGCCCCCCTAACTTAAATATTAATTAAATAAATCTAAATAAATTAAACTCTTATTAACTAAATGAATCCTATTTAAAACTAAATACTTACCTTTAAAATAAACCCTAATATAGCTACAATATAAATAATAATTATATTATAGCTATCTTAGGATTTATATTTATTTTACAGGTAACTTTCAATTTATTTTAACCATGTACAATAACTATTAAATAGTTATTAACTATTTAATAGCTTACCTAGCTAAAATAAAGAGAAATGTACCTGTGAAATAAATCCTAACCTAAGTTACAATTACACCTAACACTACACTATACTTTAATAAATTATTCCTATTTAAAATAAATACTTACCTGTAAAATAAACCCTAAGATAGCTACAATGTAATTAATACTTATATTATAGCTATCTTAGGATTTATATTTATTTTACAGGTAACTTTGTATTTATTTTAGCTAGTTAGAATAGTTTATTAAATAGTTATTAACTATTTAATAAACTACCTAGCTAAAGAAATACAAAATTACCTGTAAAATAAATCCTAACCTAAGTTACAATTAAACCTAATACTACACTATCATTAAAATAACTTAAATAAACTACCTACAAATAACTACAATTAAATACAATTACATAAACTAACTAAAGTACAACAAATAAAAAAAAGCTAAGTTACAAAAAATAAAAAAGTAAGTTACAAACATGTTAAAAATATTACAACAATTTTAAGCTACTTACACCTAATCTAAGCCCCCTAATAAAATAACAAACCCCCCCCAAAATAAAAAAAATCCCTACCCTATTCTAAATTAAATAAATTTCAAAGCTCTTTTACCTTACCAGCCCTTAAAAAGGGCCATTTGTGGGGGCATGCCCCCAAAAAGTTCAGCTCTTTTGCCTGTAAAAGAAAAATACAACCCCCCCCAACATTAAAAACCCACCACCCACATACCCCTAATCTAACCCAAACCCCCCCTTACAAAAACCTAACACTAATCCCTGAAGATCATCCTACCTTGAGTCGTCTTCACTCATCCGAGCCACCGATGGAACTGAAGAGGACATCCGGAGCGGAAGAAGTTAATCCTCCAAGCGGCGGCTGAAGAAATCTTCCATCCGATGAAGTCATCATCCAGGCGGCGCTGAAGAAGTCTTCGATCCGGCCGATGTCATCTTCAAAGAGGCGCTGAAGAGGTCTTCTATCCGGGCAAAGTCATCTTCCAAGCCGGGTCTTGAATCTTCCTTCCGCCGACGCGGAACCACCCTTCTTCACCGACGGACTACGACGAATGACGGCTCCTTTAAGGGACGTCATCCAAGATGGCGTCCCCTCAATTCCGATTGGCTGATAGGATTCTATCAGCCAATCGGAATTAAGGTAGGAAAATCAATCAGATTGAGCTCGCATTCTATTGGCTGTTCCGATCAGCCAATAGAATGCAGAGCTCAATCTGATTGGCTGATTGGATCAGCCAATCGGATTGAACTTGAATCTGATTGGCTGATTCCATCAGCCAATCAGATTTTCCTACCTTAATTCGATGCTTCACTTCATTCGGGATTAAATGGACCGGACAATGAATCAAGGCTATAGGATTATAAGGATTAAAATACTCCCTTCAAGTTTATTGTTAGTGAAGTAGTCTTTATTCAGAATCCAGTCCATCGCAATACGTGAAAGAAAGACCAAACTATATTTACTAAGGTCAGGGAGAGCCATTCCCCCATATCTTTTAGGAAGGTAAAGTTTATTTAAAGAGATTCAAGGTCTTTTGCACTTCCAAATGAAATATCGAAGAGCCCTGTTCAGGCTTTTCCAGTATTTAACTTTCAAAATGACCGGAATATTTTGTAAGGGGTAAAGAATTTTTGGGAGGAGAACCATTTTAAATAAGGCAATACATCCTGATAAGGAAAGTGGGAGGTTTTGCCAACTACTCATGTGCTCTTTTATTCTATTTAAAATGGGAGAGATATTAAGACTATACCACTCTTATGGGTTAATTGATATGTTAATTCCTAGATACTTAAAGTGAGACAGAACTTCCTTAAAGGGTATCACAGAAAGAGAAGCCTCATTTTTCCTGACCCACATTAGTTCTGACTTAGAGATATTAATCTTGTAACCTGTAAAAGTTCCAAACGAATTAGTAATTGAGAGTAGTCTTGGAATATTAGTTCTTGTATCGGACATATAGATTAACACATCATCAGCATATAGAGCGATTTTTTGTTCTAAGGAGCCGATTTTTATCCCCTGTAGTGACTGTCTAATCTTAAGAGCTAAAGGCTCCATCGCTAGATCAAATAAGAGAGGTGATAACGGGCAGCCTTGTCTTGTGCCTCTCTGAAGGCTAATTAAATTAGATTCTAAATTATTAATAATCAGTTTTGTTGAAGAGTTTATGCAGAGGTTATTAATAAAAGAAATAAAATTATCTTTGAAGCCGAAGTGGGACAGAGAAGTCAAAATATGCTGATGATACACTGAATCAAACGCTTTTTCTGCGTCAAGCGCAACGATTGCTATATCTGTCTGATCTTGAGAGGTAACTTCATGAGAGTTATAGAAGTAATCAAGAACTAAAAATAGTTCTCTGACTTTAGCTACTAAGTTGCGTCTGGACAAAAAACCCGCCTGGTCTTTATTAATAAGAATCCCTATCTCTCGTTGAAGTCTTTTAGCTAGAATTGATAATAATAATTTATAATCGGAATTAAGTAGTGCGATAGGTCGGTAGGACTCTTTTTTTCAAGGGATCTTTCCCTGGCTTCAAAATTAATGACGTAGTAGATGCAGCAAAAGTCGAAGGAATAGGCTTCCTTTCTATATAGAAATGATTAAAAAGATTTTTTAAGTGAGGAGTAATAACCGGAGCTAGAATCTTATAGAACTCGTTAGGAAGAGAATCCGGACCAGGGGCTTTGTCCAGGCTCAACTCTTTAATTGCATGAGTGATCTCTTGATCAGAGATAGGGGCATTAATTTTGATTACTGCTTCATCGTTCAGAAGTGGGTAAACAAGTCCTCTCCAAAAAAGTTCTGATCCTTCCGCATCTGATTTCCTGAAAGAGTATAGATCCCTATAGTAAACAAAGAAAGTATCAAGAATATATTTTGGATTTTTGAATAAAGTGCCTTGTTCCAGAAGCGAATCGATGGAAGAACTCCCCTGTACATTCTTAATTAAATTAGCCAGCAGTTTACCTGCCTTATCACCATGCCTATAGAAATTAACTCTAGTTTTAAAATCAGCTTGGACTGAAATATACATCAAGGAGGTATCTCTCTCTCTTGGCAGAGGTATATTTCCTCCAGTTTGCGGATGTAGGTTGGGCTAGGTACTTGTTATAAGTATTGGTAAGTGATCTCAGTACTTTACTTTCTCTAAGGGCAGCTTTCCGTTTAAAGTCAACCATATAAGCAATAATGTCCCCTCTTATTACCGCCTTGCCTGCTTCCTATAAAAGGTTTGGATCATTAACTGTACCAAGGTTTAAAGAAAATTCGGTCATTCTTGCGATTAGCCAATTTTTTAATTTTAAATTTTTAATTAAAAATTTTGGGGGAAAAAAAACGGTGTGAGGTATGTAGTTTAATATTCAGTGGGATATCTAATATGATTGGAGCATGGTCTGAGATGGTAACTTGTGTAATTTTTAGTTGTAGCACCATTTTTAATAGATTCTCGCCTTACATTTGAACTCTCTTTGATTTTGGATCTGGAATCCCCCAGATGTCTTTGAGAGCCAGTTCCTAAACAAAGTTTACCATCCAATTTATCTCTCTTGGACATACAAGTGATATGTGCTTGCCTGAACCTATCGAGGGAATCTGTGGGGCCATATTAAAATCCCCCTGCTACAATTATGTTTACCTTCACCTAATTGTAAGATTTTAGATGGTAAGAAATTCCAAGAAACTTATCTCAAATTTGTTAGGAGCATAAAGATTACAAAGCGTAAATATAGAGTTAGCCAGTTTAATTTTTAGAATCAAAATTCTACTTTCTGGGTCAGAAAATTCTAATAATACTTTGTATACAATATTCTTCCCTAATAAAATAGCCACCCCTCTTTTCCTACCTATACTTGGTATAAAGAATACCTCCTTAACCCAAGAGGATCTCAACTTTAAAGATCTTCTGTGTTCAAATGCGTCTCCTGGATAAAAGCGATATCCGAGTTAAGCTTCCTCAGTTGGGAAATTATCATTTTACGCTTTATTGGAGTTGAGATGCCTCCGACATTCCAAGAGGATAAAATATTTTTTTTTACTTTAGTCATCATTTAACACAAATAAAAGGGATAAAAAACAAAGAAAAGGAGAAAAGAAGAAGAAAGAAGAGAAGGAAGAGAGAGAAAAAAACCCTTGCCCCTCTATCCCTATCCCCCTGCCTCTATTCATCAATAAAACCTGAAGAAGAAAAAAGCAATAGGTACATAGAACTAACATGCATTAGAGGCAGCATCATCCAGAATGGAGACAGATTGATTCGAAAATTTAACATCTTACTTTGAACTACTTTACACATTTTTCAGAATAGAATTTTTCTGCCTCAGAGGCAGTATCAAAAAAATATATGTGGCCCTGGATTTCCACCTTGAGCCTAGCTGGATAAACAACTGTGGCAAAGAACCCTTCTTTAATCAGTTTAGAAAATTTAGGGAGAGAAATATTAATGTATTTTATATACTTATAATTTCCCCAACACAATTAAACCTATACTTTGGGTGGAAAATAGTATTTCCTTAATCAAAATAATGAAGGTGGGGGGGTGCTCAATATCCTGTATAAACATAGAGAATGTAGAAGAAGAAATGGATATACCAGAAGCACTCGAAGTTAACTATTAAGATTAATTCATAATGTGAGTTGATGTGCAGGACTGGTTATTATAAATAAAACATAACTTTTAATAATGTTCAGTAAAATATAATGTTAAATAATGGTGATAAACATTCACACAGTGTTGTGTATATTAAAATCAATTAAAAAAGAACATGAATGCTACAGTGCCAAATATTGGCCATACAAAGTATGTCAAGTGGGTGATTCACAATCAAAAAGCACTCTAAAGTGCTTAGCAATAGCAACAGAACTAATTCAATAAGAAAAGGAAGTTACACTTCCACCGAATACGATGCTGAGTGCAGTGCTCAGCCGTGGTTAGCTTCTATTCAAGTCACATACTCTGTATGCAATTATAAGATAGGATTGAACCTGTGAATCTATCACTATCTAGACCTGTGTAATGAGTCAGAATAAAGCCCATTCACAGAGAATAAGGTGTAGGTTCTGTGACAAACCGCTAACATGTATATGTTGCTATAAAACAATTATACCCACAAGAAGGGTGTGTGTGGTGGCTGAGGAAGCCACGGAGGTGGCGAAATGCGCATCAGGCGCTCCTTTTGAATGCTGACAGTTTAATATAGTCGTGTGTGTGTATAATTGTTAATAATTGACTGTACTGTTGAAACGTTTACCATGAAGTATTCCTTCTAGGATAACTAGCCAATTTGTGGGCTCCTTTAATTGTCTTTTCAGTACTATTTGTCATAACTTTACATATAGTAGGGATTCTGACAAGGTATAGTACCGCTCCAGTATTGCACTAGCTAGATAATTTGTGTGAGGTCAATCCTCTTTTTAGATTAGTTTCTTTGTGCAATCTGCGAGCATATTGTGGTACACTCCTTACCAGACTCACCCACCACACACACCCTTCTTGTGGGTATAATTGGTTTTATAGCAACATATACATGTTAGCGGTTTGTCACAGAACCTACACCTATTCTCTGTGAATTGGGCTTTATTCTGACTCATTACACAGGTCTAGATAGTGATAGATTCACAGGTTCAATCCTATCTTATAATTGCATACAGAGTATGTGACTTGAATAGAAGCTAACCACGGGCTGAGCACTGCACTCAGCATCGTATTCGGTGGAAGTGTAAACTTCCTTTTCTTATTGAATTAGTTCTGTTGCTATTGCTAAGCACTTTAGAGTGCTTTTGATTGTGAATCACCCACTTGACATACTTTGTATGGCCAATATTTGGCACTGTAGCATTCATTTCTTTTTAATTGATTTTAATATACACAACACTGTGTGAATGTTTATCACCATTATTTAACAATATATTTTACTTGAAACATTATTAAAAGTTATGTTTTATTATAATAACCAGTCCTGCACATCAACTCACATTATGAATTAATCTTAATAGTTAACTTGAGTGCTCTGGTATATCCATTTCTTCTTCCTACATTTCTCTACCCTTCTTAATCAGCCTGCCACAGATTGGGGAGAGCTCCCTTCTTTTCAGAGAAGTTTCAAAGGCAAAATCCTGGAAAACCAGGATAGGTACATTTTTGCGAGATGATTGCATGACCCTGACTTTGTCCTGATAATTTAAATACCTCACTATTATGGGTCTAGATCTAGGTTTATCACCAGCTGGTAGAGGAGACCTCCCCAGTCTGTGGGCCCTCTCTACAGCTAGGGATAATAATTCTTGCGAAATATTTAAAAGCTGAGGAAGAGTCTCAGCTGCAAATTCAATAAATCTGCATGATGCAGAGTTTTCAGGGACCCCAATTATTCTGACATTGTTTCTCCTGGATCGATTCTCTAAATCCTCAATCTTGTTCTGTAATTCTCTCAAGGTAAGGGAGTGTGTCTGTAGTTTAGTGTCATGTACAACTGTAAGATCTTCAAGATCAGACACTCTTGGTTCAGCTCCTGAATCCTTGTCGAAAACTGCTTAACCTCCATAGAGGAGTGTGTGTAAATCTTGTTTTATCTCTAATCTAAGAGACTCGAATTTCGGGGTTTAGGGCTTCTATGATATTGTTCACTAGTGTCTGTGAATTAGTGGCATCATTGGGCCTTGTAGCAGGGCCAGGTTCAGGATGTAGTTCAACAAAAGTTTTAGCTACTGTTTTATTCCTCCTGTCCCTGGGTCTGGAAGCCATGGTTGGTGGAGTGGTTTTATAGTGAGTCGGTGAGTTTAAAAATGTATCCATAAGTGAAAAAAAAACGTGCGACGCGAAGAAAAGAAAAAAAACGTGAATGAATTATCTGAGTGCTTATTTAGTGACTGGGAGAAGAAAAAAAAGAAAAAAAGGGGGGGGAGGGAAAGAAGTGAGGGAGTGGGGGAATGAAGTGAGGAAGTGCCTAATCAGATTCAGTGATAAGGAGGTGTTTAAGACCGCCAGAGATCTCAGTCCCAGAGAATAGGAGAATACCTCTATGTCAATTGATGCCAACCGTGAAGTCCCTAGGCTGCTAGTTTAGGTCTAACACAGCTATTTCTAGCTAAATATGCTATCTAGGGCGCCCTTTACAGAATAATGCTTTGTGAAGCTAATATATTACAGAACCTGTTTCCAACTACTAATCCCAGAGCCTCCTGGCTGGTGTCACTTCAATCTTAATTTTTCTAAGAAACTAAGTTTTTGGTTAGATGGGCTCCAGAGTTCTTATCTAAGATCAAAATTCAATTCAAACTTAATCTAATATGAGACCCAATTTTCAATTAATTACACTTTAGAGAGGTCTGACCCAGCTTCAAGAATCATTTCATAACTGGGCTAAGTAGCTCAGCAGAGAAGGATGTCTAGGGAAAGACATATACAGAAATACAATCGCCCCCTTCTGTGGGACAAGGCATTACACCCAAGAGGATCAGTGAAATTCAGCCCAAATTCAGAGCAATCTAAATAATTCAACTAAATACAGGACCTAAAATAAACAGATATACCCCCCTTTTTAAGTCAGAAGGTTCACAAGTCAGGAGAACCAACAAAATTCACCCTTAATTCCTATACTCCCAATTCCTATATACCTAAAGAAAAGGAGAGAGAGAAAAAGATCGCTCTTTTGCAGAGAAACACAGAGAAAATGTCTAGCAAATTATATTCGAGCTTATATACTGCTTGTATAGCCACCTTTTATGTATCAACCTAAAAATAAGAAAATGAGAACAAACAATTGAATTAGGCTAAGAAAAAAGAAAATGGGGGAGTCCAATGGTTAGATATGCCTTCTGATGCTTGCGTAAGGCTATATGACTGATAATTAGAGAGGGGTGTTGGAGTAATAGTCAACTACACAATGTTTTAAGCTTACCCCTCTTTACAGAAAAACTCTTGAAAGTTCCCCCTTCAGCCCTCTTGACGGCACAAATTTCTTTAACCAATAACCCTGGACTTAATCCCAAGGCTTATCCAGCTCTCAGTCTCTAAACTGCAGAAGCTTGTGAAGGAGCCGTAAATGCTCCACCATAGGTAAAGAGTGCTGGGGCCTTGAAATCGGGACACCACACAAAATTCCTTATTCAGCATTCAATTACACAATATCTCTTTTTCTCTTCTTTTTTATTTTTGCCTTTGAGTAACTTCAAACTTAATGGCAGTAACAGGGGGCACGAGCAGCCGTCCCAACTCACCCAGCCGATACCATCTCAGCTACAAAACCAGTTGCTCCCCATCTGTAGCCTCCACGATGTACAAACAAGCCGAGCCGAGAACAGCTGACAGCGTGACGATGGGTGGAGCAATGACCCGGTGCTCTCAGCCTTGGGCCACGAACAAAGCAGTTGCTGTGGGTAGGTGGATAGACTGTACCTTGCCAGCACTTCTTACTTCCTCCTGTTTAAGCTGTCTACCCCCCAAACGCAGCACTGGTGGAAGGGGGGGACTGCTTCCAGTATCCTATAGCCTAGAAGATTTCTAGCTTTTTCGGGCTATCTACCCCCCTCACGCAGCACCGGTGTGAGGGGGGACTGCCACAATTGGTCTTCACTCCTTGGGTGGTTTCTACACGGGATGTCCTACGTGGAGCCCAGCACACTGTGTCTTGTAATGTAGCGCAAGCTGTAAAAAGCGCCGTGGGAGTCCCTCAAGGCACAAACAGAGCCGGCTGCAGTATCTTTCCCTCGGCTGTTTGAGGTTCCCGGCACGAAAACTACCGCCAATGGGTTGCCTGCAGGGAGCAAGCTTGTGCTACGCAGCCTGTACACAAGCTCCTCCTCCGGAACTCCTCCTCCAGTACATCCAACATTTTTATTGGAGGCACAGCTGATAGAATATTATCTTTATCACATTGATATCATTTTTAAATTGTATTAGCGTTTTAAGTTTAACCAAATACTAAGCCAAAATATGGCTTAGTATTTTGTGTCCCCAAAATTTGCCCCTTACTAAAGGCGACGTCCTTAAAATTAATGCTATAGGCCACATTCAAAATAAATTTAATATTGCGGGTGATTTAAATGATTATATTAATATGCTTGCAATTAAGGCCAACAATATTGCTATTGATAATGGAATGTGGAATGAAAAAAGTGAGTTATTCTAGGAATTATTAAAAATGAATCAATGCAAAAATTTCAAAAAACGGGACAAGCTAATACTAAAATCCTGGCCCCTTGTAATATGCATTATTGACAAAATGTCCACCCACCTTATAGAAAAGGAGTTACAATTACAGGAGCTAGAAGATGAAATTCACTCATCACGCAAATGCGAAGAAAATTTAGAAACAGCTAAAAAAGAAAATGTTACCTTTAAACAAGACATGGCCACCTTCCAAGAGCATAACCAAATATTACTAGCCCAAATAGAAAGTTTAAATAAGCAACTTGCAGAGAGCCAGAAAGAGTTAAGTGAATTAAAAAGGCATTATCGCAATAATAAAACCCCCTCTATTAGCAGTGAAAATAATTAGGATGATGCAGGTATCTTAAAAACCCTAAAAGAATTTATGAGAAATGAACTGAATTTAGACAAAGGACCCCTATTGGGTCAGAGGTAAACTTCCCACACAGACAGTAACCTCATGTTTTAAATTCAGGGAACTGCTATACTTCAGGGGGGGAGGGCAGCTCTAATAGTGAGTCAGAGGGCAGAACCAGCTACCCAGATAGCCCATATAATACTAATAAGCGTAAGGGGTCTCCCCATAGTAAAAGTAGGGCAGATAGGGGGCGCTCCAGCCCCAAAACTAAGGTCCCTAGGAAGACCTAAGATACATCTAATAAGGTATATGACACCCCTAAAATAATTACTTTCTTAAGTAGTGCAGTACCTACATTTTCCAACAAGGGAACCAATTCTATAACTGACCACTTAGAGACCTATGAAAATGCTTTATCCACAATGAATGTTAATAGTGAACAGTCAAAAATTACATTTCTGCCCTAGGTATTTGAAGGTAAACATCACAAATTCTTTGCTTCACTAAAGGATATGAATATTCATTCCTGGAGTGAAACAAAGCAACAGTGCAAAAAGGAGTTTGGGCAATATTGCACCAAAACAGCTCCGAAAATAGCTGTATACGGTTTAAAATGTGGCGTGAATCAAAGCCCTAATTCCTTTCTGCACTAAAGAGTGCGTACAGTATGGCCGAAGACTACCCCAAGTTTGAGAGCTCAGAATTTGTGAATCTGTTTTATGAAATATTGCCCGCACACATCAAAATTAATCTGGCTAGAGATTTTGATGAGAACTGCTCATTGGACTGGCTGATCAAACAGAGTACAAAGTTATACTCTATTCAGCAGTCTGGTGAACAGGGGGTTAAATGGGAACCAAGGCCCAGCCCCAAAATTGTGGCAGAAACTAGGGTGTCACCTAGCCCCCTAAACTTAGAGTCCAAAAAGAAAACTTATATGGAAGTGGGCCGAGAAAACAGGCCTTCTCCACAAAGTTTTGACTCTACTTCTCCCCAACAAGGCCTGAGGTGCAGAGAGAATATAATCAAAATGGGGGGCATACCCAGATAAATAGTTATCCCTAAAGAGGTGAATATCCACAAGGTATTGGCGAAAATACTCTCAGGGTAACCAGACACCCCAAATAAATAGTGCTCCCCAAGATATTAATGCTGAACAAGTTGAACCCGAAAGACAACCACATGAGAATAGAAAGAATACCTATGATTCTGAGGGATCCCAAGGATCCAGGAATCAATACCCTGGGATATCAAAAAATCGGTCCATGGGTAAAAATAGCTTGTGGGCCAACTCAGTACGCAGTTGAATCAATTATGTACACTATTTACTAATATTAGTCAAGCTTTGACGGCTCAGCACCCTAACAATCCTTTTTTAGGGGTACAGCCAGTGGTCAGCAGTGGACCACAGGCACAGTCATAAGTACTCAGGTGTTACCTGAGAGAGAGGGGAGAGATATACCAATGTCAATAATGGTACTAATCATGTTCTCTCCCTACAGCTCAGAAACGGACGGCATAGCTGTGATGACGGGCAGCCTCAGCCTGGAAGCTCTAACAAATCTCTTCTTTTACAGTTGTCCCCTAACCTTATTCCAACAGATGCAGTACACAGGAACCCTGTCAGCCCTATTATAGAGGAAGTGACTGGTAAGAATGAAAATTCTTATGCATCAGGTAACGTGGCAGATTCAGGAAACTTGTGGCGAAGCCCACAGATGTGTAATCATGCTAATTGTTGTGTGAAATGGTAGAAACTGCAGGAAGATATTATGTATGTGCTGAGCTCCAGGATTCAGTTACTAACCCTATAATGGGATTAATTGATACTGGATCTCAGGCAACTATTTTATCTCACAGGTACTACACACAGTTTAATAAGCTAACACGCCATACACCTAAACTAAAAAAAATTGATGGTTCAATAATAGGTGTTGGGGGTGACTCTCTCAAAGTCTACAGTACTGCATGGTTAAGGGGAACAGGGTAATAAGACACCCTGTCATTATAGTGGATCTGCCAACTGATTGGTTAATCATTGGTATCGACCTTCTTAAGCGATTAAGTACCATAATTGATTGTATAAATATTATTTAGTCGCAAGTTAAAAGACCTATTAATTATGAGCAGTCCAGCATACCTCACACTAGACATAACTGTCACGTGGTGGAAGAGAAGCCAGATGCTGTGGTGATTCATTTCAGAAATAGCTCTGCACCTGAGATAACGTTCCTTTAAATAGATGGCCAGACTCCCCTAAGTGGTTCTGATGGTAATACCATTGAAATTTCTCCTGCGAAGATAGCCAATATTTCCCTAGACGGCAGTGTATTAACCATATGTCTTCACAAGGGGGATCCTAAATCCTTTAAAGGGGGTGATCACGCTCAATTCCTTGCAGAAATTGAGAGTTAAGGATGATCTATTCAGCTGCACGACCTTGGAAAAACCAAGTATGCCAAATTGAACTTAAAACAGGAAGCTAGCTATATAAACAAATGCTTATTAGCACAGATTGCTAGACCTAAAGTGATTAAATATTTTTCTCCCCAAGACCACTGGGTCCATGGCCTGGATGACAACTCAGAAAGCTATAAAATCACAGCTAAATGTGTATTATCTATCTCCATAGGTAATAAATCAGCAAAGCACCTGTTCAGTTTTAAATACTCCCCATAATCAAATATACATTGGCTATGATCTCTTACATAGATATGCCATACAAATAGATTTGATTAACCTTGGCCTCTGGAGCAGGTTAAAGGGGGACCCTGAAGTATAAATAAAAAGAGAAAAGTGCTCAACCTGGGAATGAAAAAAAGCACAATAGCTTGTTCTATGGCTAGTTACCACCCAAGAAGCAGCCTCTTTTTGCTCAACATGTGCCTTTCACAGAGAAGAACTTTCCTGAAGCATATCAGTCTGATCCTGACTTAACAGTACAGTCCAGCCCCGAAATACCAGGCAATCCCTCTCTGAACGAGAGAAACAGCAAAACCCCAGACGTACGTTTCGGCCTATTGTGGGCCTCGTCAGTGAGGTGCAGCCATATCCCTCTAGGCACACTGAGCAACGGGTCCACGTCTGGATTCCCGCATCACACTTAGGGAGACTTCCCTAAATGTCATAATTGGCATAAATTAAAAGAGAGAAGCGCTCTACCTAGGAACGAACAAAAGCATAATAGCTTGTTATATGGCTAGTTACCACCCAAGAAGCAGCCTCTTTTTGCTCAACATGTGCCTTTCACAGAGAAGAACTTTCCTGAAGCATATCAGTCTGATCCTGACTTAACAGTACAGTCCAGCCCCGAAATACCAGGCAATCCCTCTCTGAACGAGAGAAACAGCAAAATCCCAGACGTACGTTTCGGCCTATTGTAGGCCTCGTCAGTGAGGTGCAGCCATATCCCTCTAGGCACACTGAGCAACGGGTCCATGTCTGGATTCCCGCATCACACTTAGGGAGACTTTCCTAAATGTCATAATTTGCATAAATAAAAAGAGAGAAGCGCTCAACCTGGCAATGAAAAAAAGCATAATAGCTTGTTCTATGGCTAGTTACCACCCAAGAAGCAGCCTCTTTTTGCTCAACATGTGCTTTTCACAGAGAAGAACTTTCCTGAAGCATATCAGTCTGTTCCTGACTTAACAGTACAGTCCAGCCCGAAATACCAGGCAATCCCTCTCTGAACGAGAGAAACAGCAAAACCCCAGAGATACGTTTCAGCCTATTGTGGGCCTCGTCAGTGAGGTGCAGCCATATCCTTCTAGGCACACTGAGCAACGGGTCCACGTCTGGATTCCCACATCACACTTAGGGAAACTTCCCTAAATGTCATAATTTGCATAAATAAAAAGAAAGAAGCGCTCAACCTGGGAACAAACAAAAGCATAATAGCTTGTTCTATGGCTAGTACAAGTCAGTGAGGCTGCTTCTTGGGTGGTAACTAGCCATGGAACAAGCTATTATGCTATTTTTCGTTCCCAGGTTGAGTGCTTCTTTCTTTCTATTTATGCAAATTATGACACTTAGGGAAGTCTCCCTAAGTGTGATGCGGGAATCCAGACCTGGAACCGTTGCTCAGTGTGCCTAAAGGGATATGGCTGCACCTCACTGACGAGGCCCACAATAGGCCAAAACGTACGTCTGGGGTTTTGCTGTTTCTCTCGTTCAGAGAGGGATTGCCTGGTATTTCAGGGCTGGACTGTACTGTGAAGTCAGGATCAGACCGATATGCTTCAGGAAAGTTCTTCTCTGTAGAAGGCACATGTTGAGCAAAAAGAGGCTGCTTCTTGGGTGGTAACTAGCCATGGAACAAGCTATTATGCTATTGTTCGGTCCCAGGTTGAGCGCTTCTCTCTTTTTATTTATGCAAATTATGACACTTAGGGAAGTCTCCCTAAGTGTGATGCAGGAATCCAGACGTGGACCTGTTGCTTAGTGTGCCTAGAGGGATATGACTGCACCTCACTGACGAGGCCCACAATAGGCCGAAACGTACGTCTGGGGTTTTGCTGTTTCTCTCGTTCAGAGAGGGATTGCCTGGTATTTCAGGGCTGGACTGTACTGTGAAGTCAGGATCAGACCGATATGCTTCAGGAAAGTTCTTCTCTGTGAAAGGCACATGTTGAGCAAAAAGAGGCTGCTTCTTGGGTGGTAACTAGCCATGGAACAAGCTATTATGCTATTGTTCAGTCCCAGGTTGAGCGCTTCTCTCTTTTTATTTATGCAAATTATGACACTTAGGGAAGTCTCCCTAAGTGTGATGCGGGAATCCAGACGTGGACCCGTTACTTAGTGTGCCTAGAGGGATATGGCTGCACCTCACTGACGAGGCCCACAATAGGCCGAAACATACATCTGGGGTTTTGCTGTTTCTCTCGTTCAGAGAGGGATTGCCTGGTATTTTGGGGTTGGACTGTACTTTGAAGTCAGGATCAGACTGATATGCTTTAGGAAAGTTCTTCTCTGTGAAAGGCACATGTTGAGCAAAAAGAGGCTGCTTCTTGGGTGGTAACTAGCCATGGAACAAGCTATTATGCTATTGTTCGTTCCCAGGTTGAGCACTTCTCTCTTTTTATTTATGGACCCTGAAGTATTTCAGGATGAAAATGCAGCCCTGAAATCAAACCAGCAAATGCCATATTCTGTGAACATGCAGGTGTCTAACGATGCTGTAATCCCTGCTGGGGATGATAAATTCCTCTTATCCTTACAGGTAAAAAGAGGTCAGAAATTAAAAACTTCTGAAACATTAATATGCATCTCCCATAGAATGCAAAATCTCGGTATAACAACGACCCATACTCCTATGGTAAATATTGGAACTATTCCAATACATGTTATTATGCATAACATGACCGCACAGGATATCACCTTGTCCAAGGGAACAACCATAGGATATGCTCTAGAATCTAGTTACTACACTTTTGGATTCCAGAATAATATAATTGGGCTAATACCTGAAGGATACTTAACTGAAGAACAGTTAATGGAACAATCCTTTGCATCTATGCCAGAGGGATTGTTTACAATTCAGTCTATTTATCCCTTCAGTTCAGAGGAAGGCATTTGTAAAATTGAAGAAGCCTCCCTAGTATTTGATCAGCAGATCAAAGAGCAAGAATACCCCAATACCCAGAATCATGGGGGCAATGTAAATTATAATCAAGGGGATCTCACCTCTAGATTGGAAGAAGCCTATGAGATAGGACAGCCTGAAATCTTTCCAGGGTTTCAGCAAATAGTCGAAGAGCAAATCTCCTTAGCTAATGGCTGTTCCAGTGATGATGAACGCCGACAGCTATGACAACTCCTGATGGAGTACAAGGATATTTTTGCTAGGGATTCTTATGACTGTGGGAATACAGACCTGCACATTGCAAGAATCCAAACAGATCCCAATGCGCCACCTGTCTTTGTTAAACAATACAGACTTCCTTTAGCCTCATATGATTCTCTTGCAGAAATCATAAGGAACCTGGAAGAAAGGTGTATCATCAGACAGGTGCATATTTCTTATAATAATCCTATTCTAGGTGTTCTTAAAGGGACATGACACCCAAAAATGTACTTTCAATTTTCAGATAGAGAGGCCTATGTATCAAAGGTCTTGCGGACCTGATCCGACAGTGCGGATCAGGTCCGCAAGACCTCGTACACGTCTGGCTGGCCTATGCCATATATTGACCAGTGCCTAGCGCAGATGCAGGGATCCAAATTATTCACTGCCATTGATTGTGCACAGTGATATTGGACCATAAAGGTAGACAAGTATAAGCTTGCATTCTCATTCCAAAAGGTCCAGTATGCATTCCAAAGGCTCCCGTTTGGATACATAAATTCAGGACATGAATTTGCTGTATTCATGCATAAGGCTATGCACTGGAAAGGGGGACCTTATCTTATGTTGATGATGTGTTAATCAAAAGCACCGACTTTGAAAAACACATCACAGAGCTTAAACATGTCTTCAGCCAACTTAAAAGGGCAGGTGTCAAATTATCCCTACAAAAAGCCCAATGGTGCCGAACTCGTGTAAACTTCTTGGGACATGAAGTTACTTCTGAAGGGTTAAATCCTCAGAAGAAAAAGGTGGAAGCTATAATAAATTCTAAAAACCCAACTAACTTAAAGGAATTAAAGGGACACTCAGGTTAAATTACATTTTCATGATTCAGATACAGCATGTCATTTTAAACAACTTTCCAATTTACTTCCATTAAAAAAAATGTGCACAGTCTTTTATATTTACAATTTTTGAGTCACCAGATCCTACTGAGCATGTGCAAGAATTCACAGACTATACGTATATGCATTTGTGATTGGCTGATTGCTATCACATGGTACAAGGGGAGTGGAAATATACATAACTTTGAAATTTGTTATAAAAAAAATCTACTACTCATTTGAAGTTCAGACTAAGTGCTATTGCATTGTCTTGTTATCTTGCATTTGTTGATTATGCAAATCTAATGTGTTGACTGGTCCTTTAAGATCATTCCTGGGTATGAAAACTTATTCTCGCAAATTTATTGATATATATGCAGAATTAGCTAAACCACTGCTACTTCTTCTAAAGAAGGATGTGAAATGGCACTGAAGTGAGGCTTAAGAGACAGCCATCAGAGAGCTGAAGAGAAAACTCACTCAAGCACCTTGCTTAGCATACCCTGAAGGGGGTAAACCTTTCTACTTAGAGACAGGTTACACAGATATAAGCATGAGTGCTGTTTTATACCAAAAAGCAGGATAATCCAATTATTAATAAGTTAAGTCTTACAGAATTCGAGGTATGGTGTGAGGCTGAGTGGTCCTGCTAGAATAAGGATACTAGTTCACCCATTCAAAGTTCATTTCATTGCAGTGTTTCACATCCTGACATACTTCCTCACATATCTTGACATAATCTTGACATATTACCAAGCCTTAAAAGATAGTGTACTGGTATTCAGCAATATGGATATAAGTGTGTTAGCAAACAGGGTTGGATCCCTAGCCCAGAGCATGGATAACATGATCCAGGGGTTGAGAGAGATACAACTGGAGAATCAAAATATTAGAAAGTTTATAAATGAACATCTTGCTAGCAAACCACCTGTTGCTGAAAGTACATCAGAGCCTGTGGTCAGTCCTCCTGACAAATTCTATGGGGATAGGTCTATGTACAGAGACTTCAGAAATTCATGCACTTTATTGTTTACTTTAAGGCCTAAATCCTACCCCACAGACAGAATTAGAGTCCTAACTGTCATCTCTTTTTTGAGAGGTGAGGCTAGATCTTGGGCTAATGCCTTTTATGAGAATGATGATCCTATCTTAAATTCTCTGGATACTTTTTTTAGTGCTATGTCCCTTTTGTATGAAGACCACGATAAACAGAGTACAGCAGAAACAAAGTTAAGATCCCTACGCCAAGGGAAAAGAATTGTTGAAGAATATATAACGGATTTTAAAAGATGGGCACCCGATACCTTGTGGAATAACCCAGCACTGAGGAACCAGTTCCGTCATGGCCTCTGTGATGCATTAAAAGATGAGTTAGCAAGAGGTATCATTCCTGATGATTTGGAAACCCTAATGACTCTCTGCATAGGAATTGATAGAAGACTTAGAGAAAGAAAGTCTGAAAAATCTACTGTCGACTCTAGTACTAAGAAGCATTCTACATACCATTTCTACCCTTCCACTTTGCCATCTAGGTCCACAGATGAACCCATGGATGTAGCTGTTATTCGAGGTCCATTAAAACCAGAAGAGAAAGCCAGACGTAAATTACTCAATTTGTGTCTCTACTGCGCAGAAAAAGACCACACTGTCAGGGACTGTCCTGCACTCCTTCGACAGAAAAAGGGTAAGACACCACTGAGTGAACATGCTCTCAATATGGTTAATAAAGTAACATCACACTTATCACTGCCTCTCTCCTTACAGTGGCATCACTCAAAGATAAACGTTCAGGCCGTAGTTGACTCTGGAGCTTCTGGGAATTTCGTGGATACTGCTTTTGTCATAAATAATAATATCCCACTAATAAAAAAGAGTGTTGCACTGGCTATCCGTTTGGTTGATGGCTCTTTCTTTAGTTCCGGTCCTATTACACACCACACTATCCCTATTACTGTTATATCAGGTTCAGGTCATACAGAGTTGATTTCTTTTGATGTGCTCCCTACTTCTGTATACCCCATGATACTTGGTTTAAAATGGTTAATTAAACATAACCCTTCTATATCTTGGAAGGATGCTTCTGTTACCTTTACATCACAGTTTTGCAAGCAGTTTTGTTTTGCTTCACATACCCTCTGTCACATAACTGAACAGACTCTACCTAAATGTTATGATGAGTATGCGGATGTATTCGACAAGGTTGAGGCACAGTCATTGCCGCCCCATAGACCTTATGACTGCCCTATAGATCTTATACCTGGTAGTACCATTCCATTTGGGCACATATACCCTTTGTCACAACCTGAGTTGGCTCATTTAAAAGAGTATTTGGATGAGAACCTGAAAAAAGGGTTTATTAGGCCCTCTACTTCTTCAGCAGGGGCAGCCATGTTTTTTGTAAAAAACAAAGATGGTAGTCTTCGCCCCATTATTGACTATAGACAGTTAAATAAATGTACAAAGAAGAACAGATACCCCCTGCCTCTCATTCCTGAACTAATTGAACGTTTACAGGGTGCCACCATCTATACCAAACTTGATCTCAGAGGTGCTTACAATTTGATCAGGATGAGGGCAGGGGATGAATGGTTAACAGCTTTTCGTACACGGTACGGACTTTACGAATACACGGTTATGCCGTTTGGGTTATGCAATGCCCCAGCGACATTTCAGTGTTTTATAAACAATGTTTTTCACGACCTATTAGATGTTTGCATTGTCATATATTTAGATGACATTCTTGTTTATTCTGACACTTTTGAGAACCATTTGTCACATGTAAAACAAGTTTTAGATCGTTTAAGGGCTCATCGTTTATATGCAAAGTTAGAAAAATGTATTTTTAACACTAACACTATTTCCTTCTTGGGTTATTGCATTTCCCATAATGGCATCTCTATGGAGTCTAGTAAAGTTGAAGCCATCACCAACTGGCCTACTCCAACTAGTAAGAAGGAGATCCAAAGATTCCTTGGGTTTGCGAATTTCTATAGGAGATTTATTAAGAACTTCTCCCATATTGTCAAACCTTTAACTACTTTAACACGGAAAGATGTTAAATTTCTATGGAATCAGAAAGCTGAGGATTCCTTTACCACTCTCAAAAGCAAGTTCATTTCAGCCCCTATTCTACAATTCCCAGACCCCAGATGTCATTATACGCTTGAGGTTGACGCTTCAGAGTATGCTATAGGGGCTGTTCTCTCTCAGAGACCCTCTCAAAGCGAACCCATGCATCCGGTGTCATACTACTCCCGAGTCATGAGTTCCGCTGAAATCAATTATGGCATCGGAGATAAAGAGCTTCTTGCCATTAAATCAGCTCTGGAATTCTGGAGGCACCTTCTCGAAGGTACAACCCATCCCATCACCATATTTACAGACCATCGTAACTTAGAGTATCTGAAGTCCAATAAAACTCTGACTTCACGACAGGTACGATGGAGTCTGTTTCTTTCGCGTTTTGATTATGTGATTACCTATCGACCAGGGTCAAAAAATCTTAAGGCCGATTCCTTATCTAGAAAAGACCCTAGACCACCTAACTTGGAAGTTCCACAGTCTATTATACCTCAAGACAGATTCATATGTCTAACAAAGAATTTCAAATCTACTTTAAAAGAACAACAAAGTCTGGATCCTACTCTAAATCAACTTGATGTAAGTAAACATTCTGATGATCTGTTTTATCATGGCAACCGATTATATATTCCACCAGCTCTCAGGGATGAGGTGATTGCCACTGCTCACGACTCACCCCTGGCAGGTCATCCTGGAGTCCACAGAACTGTGCATCTGCTTATGAGGACTTATTGGTGGCCTAAGATGACTGACACTGTTACTCAGTTTGTTCAAACCTGCCTAGTCTGTACTATTAGGAAACATCACCATATCCGTCCGTATGGATACCTTCTATCTTTACCTATACCTGAGAGACCATGGGTCGACATTGCAATGGATTTTATTGTTGATCTACCACCATCCCAAAATTACAATACCATTTTAGTGGTGGTAGATCTATTCTCTAAAATGGCTCACTTTCTACCTCATAGAGGTCTTCCAACAGCTTCAGAAACTGCAGCATTATTCCTAAACAATATAGTAAAACTACATGGTCTACCTGATACAATCACCACGGATAGAGGTACACAGTTTACCTCTAGATTCTGGAATCAGCTATGTCGTTCTCTTAACATCACTAAAAGACTAAGCACTGCATACCATCCACAGACAAATGGGCAGACAGAGAGGACTAATCAATCATTAGAACAATATCTCCGCTGTTACTGCACATTAGAACAGGACAATTGGCATGCTTTGTTGGCAACAGCCGAGTTCGCCCATAATAATTCACTTAATTCGTCTACCAAAACAACACCATTCTTTGTGAATTATGGTTTCCATCCAACATATAACCCTGTTTCCTTGAGTGACTCCCCTATGCCTGTTGTCACTGATTTCGTGAATACCATTGCTAAAGGATTTGCCTCTTTGAAATTGGTTTTACAGGAGGCTCAAGCTTCGCAGAAATACCATTACGATCTACGTCGTTCAAGACCCCCTGACTACAAAGTTGGTGATAAGGTTTGGTTAAGCACAAAGAACCTCAGGTTACGAATTCCAACCAAGAAATTGGCTGCACTTTATTTGGGGCCCTATGAAATTACGAAAGTAATCAATGCTAATGCAGTGACTTTACTCTTGCCCACTTCTTTAAGGGTCCACCCAACGTTCCATGTCTCCCTTTTGAAACCCTATGGCATGGTCAGGGGTGAACAGCAGTTTTCATCGCCACCTCCGCAGGGGGGGGATGATATGGAGTATGAAATTGAATCCATCCTGGACTCCCGAATCCTTCGCAACCAACTTCAGTACCTGGTTAGTTGGAAGGGGTTTGGTCCTGAAGAGGACTCCTGGGAGCCTTGTGCCAAAGTGTCTGCTCCACGTCTTCTGTCATTGTTTCACCGAAGGAACCCCGACCGTCCTGGTCCTTGATCCTCTGAGCGGCTCCTTGAGGGGGGTGTCCTGTCAGGGTTTTGTTAGGACTTAGTACTGTTCCTTTAAGTCTTGATTACTTTACCCCTATTTAAGGCTCCTCCTCACTCTAATCTATGCTTGGTAATTTGTTGCACTTGTTCACCTCAAGAGCCTGTGAAGACACCTAGCCTATCCCTGCTGCTCTGCTCGGATCCTTGTTTCCCTTACTCACTAGGTTGTGAGTTCTCCTGTCAAAAGACCCTGTTCGTTCATCTAGGTATTTGGGGAAATACCTTCTCTACCCTCCTTGAAAGATTGAAGCTGTTTCTTTTTGCCGGTTCCTCTGCTGATCCGTTCAGCGTGTGACGTCAGACCCGGCATCCGGCCCTGCAGATTCAGCGTGTGCTCCTCTCTCATCGCAAGCTGTGTTTCCCTGTCGCAGCACCATAACTAACTCTGCTAAACTTACCTGGTATTTCTCCGGATCCTGGTCTGTATCTGTTACTTATTTACTATCAGTATTATACTTGCCTGTGTACTTGTACTACGGACTGCCATATACACATGCTAAATACTGCCTACAGGTGATATTCAGACTTCCTCCCAAGAGACATGCTTATAGCGCTTAAGGCAAATATTCTCAGTATTGATTTCTGTGTCACTCTCCAGCTCAATTCATCTACTGCCAAACTGTTTAGTTGTGTATCACCTAATTGAGATATAAACCTCTCCTCATTGTTTGATCTGTATCATATTAAGCACTATATTCATACGCTACCTAAGTTTACCTAGTATTCATATACATCACAAACCAGAGCATTGTGACATTCATCCTGCAACATATATATCTATATCATGGGTGATTGCGGGTGTGTATGAATATTGTATATATTTTATTCTGTATGAGATGTGTGTATGAAATTCCTTATGCCAAAGGATTTAATACACTTCAACTGCAAACTACCTTTGCCTATTCTGTGTACACTGCTTACATAACTTCTAAGTTGCGTGAAGGCTCCGTATCTCTCTGTATCCCTACAGAAGAGACCCTCAGTACGATGAGCATAACAGAATTCTAATAAGTTAAGTCTTACAGAATTCGAGGTATGGTGTGAGGCTGAGTGGTCCTGCTAGAATAAGGATACTAGTTCACCCATTCAAAGTTCATTTCATTGCAGTGTTTCACATCCTGACATACTTCCTCACATATCTTGACATAATCTTGACAGAAAGGAAGATCTTAGAATCTTAATGAAGCCCAGATCACAATTCAAGTTACAGGATGGTTTGTTAATTAGAACCTCCAAAACTGGCATCCAACAATGGGTGGTACCTACAAAGTTCTGAGGTCTCATGCTTCAACATGCCCATGATGCTCCCACATCTGGCTATCATGGTGCCAACTTAACATATGAAATATTGTGTGACTATGCCTTTTGGCCACATATGTTGAAGGATGTTCAAACCTACTGTCAAGGTTGTTTAATCTGTCCACAGTTCCAACCCACTGCGCCAACGTATAGAGTGCCATTGCAGAAAAGGGGGATGGTAATGCCATGGTCAGATATACAAATTGATTTTATTGGTCCAATAACTAGGTCATCTAGAGGTAACAGATACATGCTGACAGTAACATGCCTGTTCACTAAATGGGTAGAGTGCATCAGTGCACCTAACAATAGTGCTGAAACATGCACAGTATTGCTCATCAACCATGTGTTTTCTAGATTTGGTTTACCCCAGAAAATCGAATCCGATCGGGGAACCCACTTCACTAGTGAAGTGATGACCAAGATGTGGAAAATACTAGGGGTCAAAAGAAATCTCCATATTACATATAGAGCTGCCTCTAGTGGTAGTGTAGTGTTACAACCAGTCCATTGTGAAAACAGGTAAAGACTGAAATGTAAAATTACCTCTAGTCCTAATGGCATTAAGAGCAACTTCAAGTAGTGCTACTAAGATGTCACCTTTTGAATTGATGACTGGTAAAATAATGATTCTTCTGCAACATCTACTGTACCGTACATCAGACCAGAACTTGATAAATGCTGCCAATACGCATCAATATGTGGAGAACTTAAGGCAACATCTGCAATATGCTTTTGCATTTGCTTAAAAGAACATAGAGAAGACTGCAACTGACGCTAAAACCTATTATGATCTTAAAACTTCCAAAAAAGAATATGAAATTAATGATAAAATGTATCTTTATAACTTTGGAAGAGATCAGGTTAAGGAGAAGAAATATCTTCCATCATGGAAGGGTCCTTTTGTCAAAAATTCTGACAAAATATCTCCAGTTGCCTATAAAATAAGGATCCCTAAAAGTTATACTTTTATGGATAAATAGGTCCATATTAATCAGCTGCGAGCATGCCATCCTAGACCCCAACTACAAGTCATAGAGGGAGAATGAAATGTTATATCCCCAAATGCACTAAAGAAATATTGTAGTTTAAACGAGCATAAATATGAGGATTGAAAAATAACAGACTCTCTTCATACTAAGACTGTCTATAATGCATATAATGTAAAAACCCTCACCAATTACATGGGTTTTCAGTCAATTTCCAAAACATGTGTCCTACATATATTGAAAATTGAAAGGAGGATTTATGTCAGGGTATGGCTGAGTGGCATTGGATAGCACATATTTTAATATCTCATTTAGCTAATATCTACTATGAATTAATTTGGCTACACTGTAAATGACACTAAAGTGGGTGGTATCAACCTACCTTTTTCTGAAACACAGATTTCAAGAACAAAAAAATGGACATTTGGAGAACTCAGGATGTCACTTTAAAGAGGATCTTTCTTCTATGTAATAAAAGTTACCAGGTATTGACCCCCTGGGGGGAGTCTAAGACTTACAGGGAAGGCAACTGCTTAGCATGAGAAAGTAGTTGGATCCATGCTGAAAGTATTATAATCCTTTTAAATCCTTTCATAGAAAATGTGACTTTAAAATGCATCTTTTAAAATATTATAAATAATATATCATGTTTAGTATGAAAATACTCAGGTTAAATAGTATTAAATGATTCCATATATGTTGGACATATTTGTTTGCTGGTGCAGGAAATAATGAGTATATTAAATATATGTTTGGAAATATATAAGAATATCTGTATTTTCTGTGGCAGTGTTGATGGTGAAACAGTTTTTTTGAGTTTGCTGCCCCCTAGTGGACTAGAACTGGTATAACAGCCAAACGGGTTGACTGTTAAAACCCATACATTCCCAATAAGCTAATGAAATGTTCAGCTTCGTAGGGCCAATGGAAAGACAGCTCCGTTAGGGCCAATGGAAAGACAGCACCGATAGTGAGTATCCAAAACGTTCATCAATGATTAGAATAGAGGTGGACTTTATCACTTGATAAAGTCTCATGTACAGAGAAAGAGAAAAAGGAGATGCTGCTAAATTTTGACTGAGGGACTTAAACTTGCTGCCGTGGACACAGTCTCTAGAAAGCAAAATTGGGCTAACCTTTTTATTTTCATTATTGTAATACCTCTCATATGATGGTGAACGTAACTATCTGAAAAAGCTGAAAACTTTCAAATAGGTTATCTGGTAAAGTATACTGGTGTTAAGTATTAATGTTTAGGAAGATTTTTTGTATTGTAATGTCATAAGTTAATTACAATTATTGCGATATATTTTAGAATTTGTTTTATTGTAGCTGAATAAGAGGTTATTCCAGGCCAGATATATTGGCAAATAAATTGGCTGTTGCATTAATAATATATACAATTTCTGGTGTTTTAATTGAAGTTATACAGAACCATTTGTGGGCTAAATAGTTTAATTACACTTTTCTGAAAGTTATCTTAGATTTATTGAGATTTAGGTGAAGTACCTTGTTATATTGTTAACTAAGCACTGTTAAGTTAGCAGTCCATATTTCGACATTGGACTAAGAATTGTTGGCTAATTATAGACTGCTCTGGTATTCTCAATTGCGGTATTTTAACAAGCGATTCATTGTGAGTAAGGTTAATTTTTAGAGATAGAAACATTTGATGATCTGTGTTGTATAGAAAAGTGTAACAGAATAATTGATTCATAATCTAGTTTTTTACATAAATATAATTCAAGGTGTCTATAAAGATAACTAATCAAGAACAAAGAATTGAATATTAATTATTAATATTCATAATTATAGGATATACAACATTTATTGGTTGGCAACTGCTAAGATAAGTACACCAACACATTACTGGAGGTTACTATTGAGATAATAATAAATTATATTGTAACCCTAGTATATATCCAACACTGCAAAGGGCTCCAATGCAATTATATATGTTGCAAATGGATGGAACAATGGCACTACAAACGGACAAACTCCCAGATCTTTACCCAGTGGTAAATTATAATTATTATAATAATCCGAACCAAACTAATACATGTACATAAACTGCCTGACTCACTGCTGCAAATACAACCGATGTAACAAGCTACCCCAACCTTATGTCTCTGCATCCTAAACCTATAGACTGTGAGCTCTCCGGAGCAGGCCCTCTTCCTCCTGTACTAGATTTGTTTTGTTTGTTATGTTTTGTGTTTTATCACAAATCTTTGTCATTGTATACCCCTATCATTGTACCCAGCGCTACGGAATTTGGCGGCGCTTTACAAATACATTATAATAATAATAATAACCATAATGACTTGAGTAAGAAAGAGCCCCAAAGTAGTGAAACAGGCTGCCTATGGTTAATGCTGTGTTATTTAAACATCATGTATTTCACAGTTTGCTACACTACTGGTTTAAACTGACAGGAGCATAAGGGGTGCCATATTAAAAATGCATTTTGAATTAGTAATACACTCTGTGGGATAATTTGTATATTCTATCCACTGTATATTTATTCCTTGCTGAACAAATTAAATGGAGGGTTTATCTCACTCTATTAATAACAATACATTTATTTGGTATAATGGGAGTCCCTGCTCTAAAGGATTTCCATTGGTGTAAGTGCAGATCCTGTTCCAAGGAGCTTACAATCTAGTGTTTCAGTGCTTTGCTCAAAGAGCTTACAATCTTGTATTTAAGGAGAACTTACCTCTGAGTACTTACAGTGTAGATAAATAAAAGTAATCCCTGATGTAAGACTGCACTCAGCATGTGACATAACACTAGTCCCTCTGAAATTTTCAATCTTCCTGCCACTGCCATAGAGTGTTCCAGTCTTCGGTATACTACTTACCAGATATGAATCAGTCTATGCACATCTTTTAAGAGTTTTTCATCCAATGCAAGAATGCAGGTGCATAACACACTGTACTTTATAATGCAGTATTTATTTTTCAGTTTCTACCAACAGTAGTACTTGTCCCACGGTGACTGTAGACATTCAAGTTTAGTGTCACAGACATCGGTTCTAGACAAATTTTACTGGGGGGCCAGTGTTTAATCAGGGGGCACATTAAAAAATGGAAACAAATTTTATATATATATATATATATGTGTGTGTGTATAAATGTAGATATATTTATAATTTGTGTGTGTATGTGTATATATATATGTGTGTGTGTGTGTGTGTGTATATATATATATATATACACACACATATATACATACATCCATTCACATATATACACACACACATATATATATATATATATATACACATATACATACACACACACACACACACCATACATACACATATATACACATACACACACACATCCATACACATATATACACACATACATACATACACACACGTACATACACACACATATACAAATACATACATACATACATATATATACACACATGCATGCACACACATACATACACACACACATATATATATATACACACACATATACATACATACACACATATATATATATATATATATATATATACATACACACACACATCCATACACATATACACACACACACACACATACATATATATATATATATATATATACACACACATATACATACACACACTGAGTAGAAAAAAATAAAAAAAAATAAAGAAGTCTATGCACTTAACTAGTGCTACATAGTTCAGATAGCACATTCAATGAAAATTGTGTCAAATAATTATTTACATACATTAGAAAAATAAGGAAAACACTCCAGCAGAGTTGTGGAGGTGAGAGGCCAGACTTACATCTCTTCTGTTCTGGCAGTGTACAGGATAGAGAGAACGTCTGCAAAACAAACCAGTGACACTTCTGGAACTCTTGTCTGCAGACTGCAGCTGTCAGAAGCCCCGCCCCCACAACAACCCGGGAACTGTAGCACATCTCTGAAAGGGGAGGGGGCACAAGTTTTACTTCACTTTGTTAACCCCACGCTTTGACTAGACAGCGTTTCAGGGACAGGGAAGCAGATAAATAGCCTTGATCTTGTCCGGTATTTTTCAGTCAGCTCAGTGACCAGCTCAGGTGGGCCACAGGGGGGGCCAGGGACATTTTTACAGGGGCACTGGCCCCTGTGTAGAACCGCCCCTGCAGACATGGTAGTCCTTGTTACAGGATGCTGCATTTCTCAGATAAAATTGTTACAAGGTGCTTATAACCTAGTAGTATTATTTGTGTCCCTATGTCAAGGCATTGCATTGAGGATATAAGTGCAAACTTTTTAATTATATTATTGTATTCTCTTTGCCAAGATCCTTAACATTATTACATTATACAGATATGTGCAGTGAGAGTGTATTTAAGCCATTTAATTTGATATCAGTTTATTAACCCCTTAAGGACCGGGCATTTCAGAAAAAAACTTCCCCAAAAGACCAGAGCATTTTTAGCATTTTTGCCATCACTACATTTAAACAAAAATAAAGCCTTTTTTATATTAACCTATCATAACTATATGTATATTTTTAGTAGACAACCCAAGGTATTGATCTAGGCCCATTTTGGTATATTTCATGCCACCATTTCACCACCAAATGCGATCAAATAAAAAAAAATCTTAACTTTTTCAAAATTTTAGGTTTCTCACTAAAATTATTTACAAACAGCTTGTGCAATCATGGCACAAATGGTTGTAAATGCTTCTCTAGGATCCCCTTTGTTCAGAAATAGCAGACATATATGGCTTTGGCATTGCTTTTTAGTAATTAGAAGGCTTGTAGGGTTAATTTTAGCTTTATTGTAGAGATCAGCCTCCCACCTGACACATCTCACCTCCCTGACCCACCCCTCTCAAACAGCTCTCTTCCCTGCCTACCTCTTTTTTAATATATTTGCTGCAGTGTAGGTTCCTCCCTGATCTGACCCACACAAGCTCTCTAATCCCCCCTCTACTTATTTGCCGCCATATTAGGTACTGGCAGCTGTCTGCCAGTACCCAGTTTGCTGCAAATTTGGCTAATTTTTTATTTTAAAAAAATACCTATTTTTTCTGTAGTGTAGCTGCCCCCCCCTTAATACCCTACCCCACTCCCAGATCCCTTTCCGTTAACGGATCCCACATGGGATCCCCTCATTGCCCCTACTCCCACCTTATTAAAAAAAATTATTCCCTGTAGGGTGGCCAAGCGGTCCCACCCACTCCCGCCTCCTCCAGTGATGGTCCGCACACCCGCCTCCCTCCTTAACCTCCCACCCACCAACGATCAGCACCACCGAGTGGCCCTCTCTGCATTGGTAACTCTGCAAATTTATTTCTGCAGTACTTCACTCATGGGGCATGCAGAAATAGCGCAATCTCGCTATTTTGAGTGAGGTCGCGGCAGAGAGAAGCCCAGGACTGCAGCGATGTACAGGGTACCTCGCTGGTCCTTAAGGGCATAACGACCAGCGTCATACAGGGTACAGCGCTGGTCATTAAGGGGTTAAAGTTATAGTAGTGTAAGTATAATTATGCTTTATTATTGGTGTTATGATTTAAAGGGACAGTAAACCTTAAAAATAATGTTATATAATTCTGCACATAGTGCAGAATTATATAACATTATTTAGGTGCTATAGCTGTAAATGCGTTTTTTACCTTTTAATTTGTTAAAAATATGGCGCTTTTACAGACCCGCTCTCTGCTGAGCGGGTCTGTTATATTTAGTCAGCGCATCGGGTCAGCTGTATAGTCACAGCCCGGCCCGACCGCGCCATAAGACTAAGTGCAGCTCGCTCCTGTCACAGGAGCGAGCTGCACTTAGTGCTATGTCGCGGTCGGGCCGGGCTGTGACTATACAGCTGGCCCGATGCGCTGACTAAATATAACAGACCCGCTCAGCAGAGAGCGGGTCTGTAAAAGCGCCATATTTTTAACAAATTAAAAGGTAAAAAACGCATTTATAGCTATAGCACCTAAATAATGTTATATAATTCTGCACTATGTGCAGAATTATATAACATTATTTTTAAGGTTTACTGTCCCTTTAAGTACTAGTGTCACAGAGATGATTTGTATATCTTATATTAATAAGACTTGAAAAGTACAGATATCTGTAGGAGCAGAAAAAAGAGAGGCGCCTTATGGGACAGTATCGTTTACACAACGATCGGGGAACAGGAGATAACACACAAACCCAAGAGCGGGGTACTTACAAGGAATGCGGCATAAACGTATGCCTTACTGCGCAGGACGGGACCTTAGTCGCCCGACAGACAGACCAGTAGGAGAGAGTGTCCGGAACTCCAGGATCCAATCAGCAGCTGCTGGTAGTAGGAGTGTCAGGAGATAGCCGTCCGTGGTGCATCCAATCACCGATGACTCTATTGGAGAGACAAGCAAGCGGACCAACCAGAACACAACAGTCGAAAGAGCGGGGGTATCGAAGAAGGCAGTTTTATTTAAAACCAGTAAAAAAACATATGCTTGATATGCAATAAAAACAGCAACGCGTTTCTCGACCTTCCGGTCGTTTCATCAGGCTAATAATACATTTAAACCCCTCTCTATTTAACAAATACATCGTCCAATCACAAGCTGGTCTACGTCTACGCCCCTCATACAGCCAATCATAGGCTACCCAAAGGCAGACATGGGCTATAGCAATTGCACCCGCCCAGATAGAGTATGTGTATAAAGCGTGTAAAGGTAGCACCAGCTATAATATCAAATACATACATATAGACAATAACAGAACAGCATAAGTATGCAAAAAACATAAATGCCATTGCCAATAATAGCATGCATGGACAGTCCCCAATGCTTTTAAAAATAAAATCATACTAAATAATGACTAAAAATTCAATAAAATGTATTCATTAGCAGCATGTTAAAGACCTATAAAGTTAGATTGTGAGCAATTCATATATTTAGTAGTTTAGACAGAGTACATTTAGTTCGAAATATAAGGACCTCGCAGATAAAAATAATAAAGAGAACCATGTTTGGTGCATAAGCAGTTATATATGAAATATGTATATAAGAGGATGTAAAAATCACCACATATACAAAATGGTGTTCACATTAAGATATCAAGGTAGAATAAAATATCCACAGTGTGAACACATAATGTTGAATACATCATGGGAATCTTATCAATCAGATAATGAGACAAAAATATATATATGGAAAATGAAAGATAAACAGGTGACCAAAGACAGCTGGAAATCAGGCTCAGGCAGAGGGACACTGGGCTCAAAGTTATTAAGAAAAAGCGGCCAGATCAATGCATAAATTCAGGCCATCTGGATGCATACTTTTTAATAGATGGATCCAAAAAGTCTCCCTCTGCCTGAGTCTGAAAAACCGGTTATATAAATGTGATTTTGGAACAAATTCAATAGGAACCACAGAAAAACAGTTAAGGTCCCCCTTATGGACATCATAACAATGTCTTGAAACACTATGGAGTCTGAAGTTTTTCTTCATATTCCGATAGTGTTCAGACCATCTAGTGCTGAGGCGTCTACAGCTGTTATCTAGTTGTTGCGTGTAGTTCAAATTAAGCGCTGACGAAGTCGGTGTCCTAAGGCGCTGAGTGCGCATGACTAGCCTCAGTCAGCTGTTACCCAATTACTATGTGTGGTCAGAAATAGGCGCCAGCGAAGTCGGGGTCCTAAGGCGCTAAGTGCGCATGACTAGCCTCAATAAATCTATTGAATCAAGATCGCTCAGTGGCCAATGAGATAAAAATGCGTGGCGCTAGCTGATGGTTCTAATATAATAGGGGGGCGTAAACAATCACATACGCATTTTTATCTCATAGGCCACTGAGCGATCTTGATTCGATAGATTTATTGAGGCTAGTCATGCGCACTTAGCGCCTTAGGACGCCGACTTCGCCGGCGCCTATTTCTGACCACACATAGTAATTGGGTAACAGCTGACTGAGGCTAGTCATGCGCACTCAGCGCCTTAGGACGCCGACTTCGTCGGCGCTTAATTTGAACTACACGCAACAACTAGGTAACAGCTGACTGGAACATCCACTTAAAATTTATATCATTTACAAATATTGGAATTGTTGTGATCTGTTTGAACTAAATTATGCATGTTATTCAAAATCACCCAGTCTTTACACAACATCTTACTCATAAGGTATGACTTTTTGATTTCACTAAATTTATTTGCCAAAATGAAATACAATTAGGAATATACATATGAAAACTGTGATTATGCATTGTATATCACACTGTTTATTGTATAATGTGTGCTCTATCTGGTCTTATTTGATTGGTTGGGATCACATTACCAATTAAGTGGACCTCTCCCACTATCACCTGTTCAATATTAAAGGGACACTGTACCAATTTTTTTCTTTTGTAATTCAGAAAGAGCATGCAATTTTAAGCAACTTTCTAATTTACTCCAATTATCAATTTTTCTTCGTTCTCTTGCTATCATTATTTGAAAAAGAAGGCATCTAAGCTTTTTTTTGGTTTCAGTACTCTGGACAGCACTTTTTTATTGGTGGATGAATTTATCCACCAATCAGCAAGGACAACCCAGGTTGTTCACCAAAAATGGGCCGGCATCTAAACTTACATTCTTGCATTTCAAATAAAGATACCAAGAGAATGAAGAAACTTTGATAATAGGAGTAAATTAGAAAGTTGCTTAAAATGTCATGCTCAATCTGAATCATGAAAGAAAATTATTGGGTACAGTGTCCCTTTAATTGATTTAGGTTTAGGGAATATCTAGCAAGTGTTCAGTAAACATTTTATGAAGCCTGATGAAACAACCATTGGCTGAGAAACGCGTTGCCTGTGATTTTATCATTTTTATTAAAGTCATTTTTAGCATTTGAACACTTGCTGTATTTTCTTTGGGATATATTTTTTCCTTTTTCTGAGGAATATCTCCTTTCGGTTGACTGTGGGATCCTCTGCACCACTGAATCCACTTGGATGTCTGGCCACAAGTCTGTTGGGTGACTGAATTGATCCCTTCATGCCTCTATAGCATCACAATAGGTGCATTATCCATTGTGAGTACCATTTTTCTCATTGTTTGTATCTATATCTTTGTACCAACAATACTAGGCCATATAGGCACCTGTGTCTCCTTTCTGTCTACACAGACATCAGCTCCTGTGCAGGAAGTTGGTCTTCTGGGTGACCGAATAGATCCCAGACTGCATATTTAGCACTAATTGAGGTGCTCTACTAAATGTGAGTTTACTCATTACTCTAAGATCTACTAGTTCTGGACCAAACAATATTGGGCCATGTGGCGCTTCTGTTTTCTCTTTCCATAGATTGCTGCTCCTGGATCCTGGCCTGGATCATCACAGATAGCTGCCTCCTTCCTCTATAGAGACTTTTACATTATTTATCACTTTGTTTGCCTCTCAAGATTTATGCTCACTAATTATTTGTATCACATTGTTATTGGTTAACACTGGTTAACACTGTATATTGTATGATATATAATTCTTATATTTTATTACCAGTTATATATCTAGTATTATTTTAGATAAATATATGAGTATTGTTCATTTTTGACCATTAGTGTCTCCCATATATATTTTTACCACTCCACTTGATACCAATTTGTTGGTTATATTTCTACACTCACATTTATTCACTTTCACTAATTTTATTTTTATACACACATATATATATATATATATATATATATATTTTTCAATTGACACGTTAGAAAAGATATTTTCCCTTGTGTCATTTAATCGTCTGACTTATTTATTAGTAGGGCGCCCCCTCACCTTCTTTGTTGATCATAAGTGTAAATGTATTAAACTATATTTGTTTTTTTTTATTTATTTTTTTCAATGATTTTATCTTTACATGCCCAAGACAGACCTGTTTGAAAGAGCAAAAAGGGTTACAACTGCATGCTCTTTCTGAATCATGAACATTTTATTTTTACTTTATTGTTCTTCTCAAGCCATATGTTAGACAAATTTATTATGCAAGTAAAAGGATTCTCTGCTGTAAATGACATATGCTATGTTTACAGCAAATATGAGTTTCCGAAAACAAATATTCACATAACTATACAAAAGAGCAAAAAGAACTGACAGAGGAATAAACCAGGTGGGATTTTAGGGGGGACTTAGTATTTTTTAGAGGTAAACAAGCTGTTTAACTTAGAGCAATGCCCTACAAAATGCCCTTTAAAGGGCTATTGGTAGTTTAGATTAGGGGGTGTTTTTATTTTGGGGGGCTTTTTAATTTTCATAGGGATTAGGTATAATTTTTTTTATTTTTGATAATTTTGTTTATTTTTACTGTAATGTTATCTTTTTATTTTTTGTAATTTAATGTTAGTTTTTTTTATTTTAATTGTAATTTAGTAGTAATTGGGGTTAATTTAAGGGGTGTTAGGTTAGGGGGCTTAGTAATTAAATTAGTTATTTGCATTGTGGGGGGTGGCGGTATAGGGGTTAATATATTAATTAGGGTTATTGCGATGTGGGGGGTTGGCGGTTTAGGGGTTATTAGGTTAATTAGGGTTATTGCGATGTGGGGATTTTGCGGTTTAGGGTTTAATAGGTAAATTAGGTTTATTGTGATGTGGGTGGTTGGCGGTTAAGGGGTTAATATTTTAATTACGTTATTTGCGTATTAGGGGTTAATTACTTTATTGTTTTGCGATGTGGGGGTTGACGGTTAAGGTGTTTGTTAATACTTCGTGCGGGAGGTAAGGGTTTTTTTTGTTATACTTCGTGCGGGCGGTTACGTGTTTTAATTGTTATTTTGTGCGGGCGGTTACGTTTTTTTTAGTTATTTCGTGCAGTTGCGTGTTTTTTTTTTTAAGGCTTCGGGTTTGCCTACGCTGCATCAAGGTGGATTCCTAAAATGTCAGGGTGGTGAAAGAATCCACCTGCATGCACAGAAAAAATTCCTTTGAGAATGCGTGCGAAACTGGCGAATGACACATTATAAATGTGATTATAGTATAGATAATACCACAGCTAACCATGGTTTTCTACAAGTATTATACTGTATGTATGTCAGTTCCGTGAAAAGAAAAAAACAATTCAAGCAAATAAGTAGTTCATGTAGTCATTATGAATAGTCCCTCTGAAAAAGGTGTTTTATACCAAACTTGGTTCACAAGGTGAACTCTGCACTAGTGCAGTAATGGGATTTGCTAATTCTGTGATATTTAGAAAATGAGTGTACTTCAAACTGAAATAGTAGCATACAAGCTATATGTAAGACCAGAGCATTCAGATGTTGGTTGCTAGTTATGCTTTGTGCATAATAACCCATCAGCTCCACTGTTGGTACAAACTTGGTGCCAATCTCTGCATCAAACTTTAAAAAGGCAGAGTAAAGTCAAAATTAAAAAGTTCATGATTTAGACAGAGAATGCAGTTTTAAAACAACTTTCCAATTTACTTCTATTATCTAATTTGCTTTGCATGGTATACCTAAGTAGGTTCATTGAACTGCAATGTCATTTACCACACAAAAAATCCTTATTTAAAAAAACAGTCTAGTTAAAAAGAAACTTTAATGATTCAGATAGAACATGCAATTTTAATCAACTGTCCAATTTACTTTTATCATCAAATTTGCTTTTTTCTTCTGGTATGCTTTGTTGAAACTAAACCTATGTAGGCTCATATGCTAATTTTTGTAAGACCATAAAGGCCACCTCTTATCTCAGTGCATTGACAGTTTTTCACAGCTAGACAGCGCTAGTTTATGTGTGCCATATAGATAACATTGTGCTCACTCCAGTGGAGTTACCTAGGAATCAGCTAAAATGCATATCTGTCAAAAGAACTAAGATAAGGGGGCAGTCTGCAGAGGCTTAGATACAAGGTAATCACAGAGGTACAAAGTATACAAATTTAACCAGGCTGGTTATGGAAAACTGAGTAATAAAGGAATTATCTATCTTTTTAAACAATAAACATTTTAAGTGAATCCAGATGAGGTCCATGTAAATAGAGGATTGATGTGGGGTTAGCTACTCCCAAAAGAGTAACAGAGCATCAGTTTCCACTTTCCAGTCATGTCATTTTCCTTTTTGATCCTCCTTGTACATAACATTGTACTGCCTGTGCTATATTACCCACACATCTTCCCATTCAAACTGAATAATCACAAGCAGAGGGTTTTATTTCTCTCACAAGATCAAATATTACACAGAAATTATTTTCTCCCCCAATACACAGTCAGTGGAAGGGCAACTGTATACTGTGAATGGGTAGCGCATGTATTACAAGTTGAATATAAAAAGTTTTTTGCGAAAGCAATAACCAGAAACGCTCAAAAAGGCAACATTTGAATATCACCTAACACCCTTACGCGCATGCAAACCCGGTCACATTTACTCAAGTACGCTAACCCGACAAGAAATATTAATATTTCACATTCCATTGTTCTTCACATAAAAGAATATGTTATATTTATTCATAAATATATATCTGATTTTTTTTGGTACAATATATATCTATACATATACATAATGTAGTAGAAAATGGCAAAGGCACTCACCATTATGAACAAAAGTCAATTTTATTTACCATGACGTTTCGGGGTGGTGCTCCTTCATCAGACGTATAAACAATGTTTGTAAAACTTACCCCTTAACGACCAGCGCCGTACCTTGGGCTTCTCTCTATCGCAATCTCGCTAAAAGTAGCAAGATTGCGCTATTTCTGCATGCCCCACGAGTCGGGCACTGCAGAAATAGAGTTGCAGAGTTACAGATGCAGAGGGCCACTCTGTGTCCCTCTCTGCATTGGACAGCGGTGGTTCTGATTGTTGGTGGGTGGGAGCTTAAGGAGGGAGGCGGACGGGCGGCCCATCGCTGGAGGTGGGCGGGAGCAGTACGCTACGGAAAACAAAAGCATGGAGCCGTAGTCAGTGGGAAGGAGGGAGGAGCAGGGAGAGGGGTTTGATATAGTGAAAAGTGGGGTAGAGGGTGGGAAAGCAATCTGGGAGGGGTATGGTAATGAGGGGGGGCAGCTACACTACAGAAAAAAAAAGTTTTTATTTGCTAAATAAATAAAATTATAGCAAACTGGGTACTGGCAGACAGCCACCAGTACCTAAGATGGCAGCTAATAGGTAGTGGGGAGGATCCTACACTGCAGAAAATATATTAGAAAAAGATGGGGGTAACCATTGTGGGGTGGGGGAGGGAAGAGAGCTATTTGAGAGGGATTGGGGGGGATCAGGGGGTGGGATGTGTCAGATGGGAGGGTAACTTATACACTAAAGCTAAAATTAACCCTACAAGCTACCTAATTAACCCTTTTACTGCTGAGCATAATACAAGTGTGGTGCGCAGCTGCATTTAGCGGCCTTCTAATTACCAAAAAGCAATGCCAAAGCCATAAATGTCTGCTATTTCTGAACAAAGGGGATCCCAGAGAAGCATTAACAACCATTTGTGCCATGATTGCACAAGTTGTTTGTAAATAATTTCAGTGAGAAACCTAAAGTTTGTGAAAAGTTAAAAAAAAAATGTATTTGATCGCATTTGGCGAGGAAATGGTGGCATGAAATATACCAAAATGGGCCTAGATTAATACTTTTGGTTGTCTACTAAAAAAAATATATAGAGTTTTGATAGGTAAATATAAAAAAGGCTCTATTTCTGTTTAAATGTAGTGATGGCAAAAATGCTAAAAATGCTCTGGGTTTTTGCGGAAGTTTTTGACAGACCGCAATGTGTGACTGATCGTCGGCGTCCTCAATGCACAAGAGCAACTACGGCAAGTTATGTCAGACAAACATCTAAAAACAAAATGGAAAATTACCGTTCTGTTGTTAGCAATGTAACAACGTAACTATATTTAATCTATGATGTGCAGTCGAACCTGTTTAATTGATTTGTGCACAGGTATAACATTTAGTTCGCTATCATACATGTAAACATTGCTATGTGTCCAAATAGACTGTAACCTCCAGTGCTGTTAATGTAAACTGCTTAGTTCCGGAGGGCATGAAATACAATTACATAAATGTTTGTCACAAATAGATATTATAACATCCGTCTCCTAATGTTTCAAGGGTATTGTTTAAATATGCAAATAAATTAACCGTATACCAAAGAAAAATTGTTGCACAAAAAAAAATAAAAAATGAGGAAGCGTTTCTTGCGAAACGCGCGTCAGGGGTCCTCTTTTTAACTTGCTCACCCTTGTTGTTCCAAAACTATATTTACTTGGTAACTTCCAGCGGTATATTTATAAACTGTAAAATTAATTAGCCCTCGGATTGTAAGGGCTTAGCCGTTATATTTGCTATATATACTGCTGGTTAGAATATTACCCAAATTATTTAGAATGATGGTTCAACTTGGGTTGATGTGTTTATAATTCACCAGTCTCAGCTAAAGCGTGTGTGGTTTAACTTATTTTCTGTTAATAAACTTTAGTGTATGAATGAACATTTTAAAATCATTTCTTCTTGTGCACATTGGGCTTAGTTCCAATCTACAACACAGATTTGAGTTACCTATCCATCGCCTAGATTTAGAGTTTTGTTGGTAAAGACCCTCGGTGCTAACGCTCCTTTTTTTTCCAACGCACCCTTAAGACAACGCTGGTATTTAGAGTTGTCTGAATGGCTGCGTTAGCCTCAGAAAAGGGAGCGTTGAGCATAATTTTGCTCCACTTCAACCCTCAATACCAGCGCTGCTTAAGGTAGCGGTAAGCTGGAAAAACGTGCTCGTGTACGATAACCCTTATAGGAAACAATGGGGCTGAGCTGGCTGAAAAAAAACCTAACACCTGCAAAAGAGCAGCGTTCAGCTCCTAACGCAGCCTCATTGTTTCCTATGGGGAAACACTTTCTAAGTCTACACCTAACACCCTAACATGAACCCCGAGTCTAAACACCCCTAACCTTACACTTATTAACCCCTAATCTGCCACTCCCGCTATCGATGACACCTGCATTATATTATTAACCCCTAATCTGCCGCTCCGGACACCGCCACAACCTACATTATCCCTATGAACCCCTAATCTGCTGCCCCTAACATCGTCAAAACCTATATTATATTTATTACCCCCTAATCTGCCCCCCCCCAACGTTGCCGCCACCTACCTACACTTATTAACCCCTAATCTGCTGACCGACATCGCCGCCACTATAGTAAATGTATTAACCCCTAAACCGCCGCACTCCCGCCTCGCAAACACTATAATAAATTGTATTAACCCCTAATCTGCCCTGCCTAACATCGCCGCCACCTACCTACAATTATTAACTCCTAATCTCACACCCCCAACGCCGCTGCTACTAAGTTATTAACCCCTAAACCTAAGTTTAACCCTAACACCCCATTAATCTAAATAAATTTACTATAATTAAATAAATTATTCCTATTTAAAACTAAATACTTACCTATAAAATAAACCCTAATATAGCTACAATATAACTAATAGTTACATTGTAGCTATTTTAGGATTTATATTTATTTTACAGGCAACTTTGTATTTATTTTAACTAGGTACAATAGCTATTAAATAGTTAATAACTATTTATTAGCTACCTAGTTAAAATAATTACAAAATTACCGGTAAAATAAATCCTAACCTAAGTTACAAATACACCTAACACTACACTATCAATAAATTAATTAAATAAATTACCTACAATTAGCTAAACTAAAATACAATTAAATAAACTAATCTATAATACAAAAAAAACAAACACTAAATTACAGAAAATAAAAAAAATTACAAGAAGTTTAAACTAATTACACCTAATCTAAGCCCCCTAATAAAATAAAAAAGCCCCCCAAAATAATAAAATGCCCTACCCTATTCTAAATTACAAAGTAATTAGCTCTTTTACCAGCCCTTAAAAGGGCTTTTTGCAGGGCATTGCCCCAAAGTAATCAGCTCTTTTACCTGTAAAAAAAATACAACCCCCCCAACATTAAAACTCACCACCCACATACCCCTACTCTAACCCACCCAAACTCCCCTTAAATAAACACTAACACTAACCCCCTGAAGATCTCCCTACCTTGAGTCGTCTTCACCCAGCCGAGCCGAATTCTTCATCCAAGCGGAGCAAGAAGAGGTCCTCCAACCGGTAGAAGTCTTCATCCAAGCGGGGCAAGAAGAGGTCAATCCGATTGGCTGATCCAATCAGCCAATTGGATTGACCTCGCATTCTATTGGCTGTTCCGATCAGCCAATAGAATGCGAGGTCAATGCGATTGGCTGATTGGATCAGCCAATCGGATTGAACTTCAATCTGATTGAATCAACCAATCAGATTTTTCCTACCTTAATTCAGATTGACTGATAGAATCCTATCAGCCAATCGGAATTCGAGGGACGCCATCTTGGATGACGTCCCTTAAAGGAACCGTCATTCGTCGTTAGTCCGTCGGTTGAAGAGGATGGCTCCGCGTCAGCTGGATGGAAGACTGCTCTGCTCCGGATGGATGAAGATAGAAGACGCCGCTTGGATGAAGACTTCTACCGGATGGAGGACCTCTTCTTGCCCCGCTTGGATGAAGACTTCTACCGGATGGAGGACCTCTTCTTGCTCCGCTTGGATGAAGAATTCGGCTTGGCTGGGTGAATACGACTCAAGGTAGGGAGATCTTCAGGGGGTTAGTGTTAGGTTTATTTAAGGGGGGTTTGGGTGGGTTAGAGTAGGGGTATGTGGGTGGTGGGTTTTAATGTTGGGGGGGTTGTATTTTTTTTACAGGTAAAAGAGCTGATTACTTTGGGGCAATGCCCCGCAAAAAGCCCTTTTAAGAGCTGATTACTTTGTAATTTAGAATAGGGTAGGGCATTTTATTATTTTGGGGGGCTTTTTTATTTTATTAGGGGGCTTAGATTAGGTGTAATTAGTTTAAACTTCTTGTAATTTTTTTTATTTTCTGTAATTTATTGTTTTTTTTTGTTTTTTTTGTATTATGGATTAGTTTATTTAATTGTATTTTATTTTAGCTAATTATAGGTAATTTATTTAATTAATTTATTGATAGTGTAAGGTTAGGATTTATTTTACAGGTAATTTTGTAATTATTTTAATTTTATATATATATATATATATATATATATATATATATATTTATATGTGTACAGTATATATGGCTGTAAACACATAAATACACATATAAATACATATGTAAACACATATATACATATACATATTTAGAAGTATATGCATGTATCTCTATATTAAAGCTAAGACCTCATATTTTTGATCCCTTATAACATTTTTATGCAATATTTAAACACTTTTTTTTTATCACACAGTGGTGTTATGCTTGTCACTGTACTTCCAAATGTATTTTTGAAGTTTTTTTTCAACTTTTTTTTCTCGGGTAACAGTAAACTAGAGCTCTGAAGTCGCGCTCTTTCGACACATGTTAAATTAAATTGCGCTCAATTGAATGCATTTACTTTCAACTCATAATATTTGCGCTACTTCCGACGTGAGCAAAGAGTTGCAATATTCACCTTTTTGCTTGCGTGCAACAGTTGTCGTGCCACTCGTAATCTAGTCCAAAATGTTTAGTTATACATAGTAAAAGAACTTTGCAATGTACTCTTGTTATTTATTTTGCCTGCAGTTTGACTTGAAATTTTAGTTATACGACTGCCCCAGAAAGACTGCAGTGCTTTTTTTTGTGGAAATCAGAAGCCTGCCCCTCTGTAACAATTTATAAAATGACATGCAGACATGTATTTATATCTGTCCCTAACTGGCATCAGCAAAGGAGACACTTCTTAAAGGGACAGTATACACCAATCGTCATATAACTGCATGTAATAGACACTACTATGAAGAAGAATATGCACAGATACTGATCTACAAATCCAGTATAAAACCTTTTAAAAACTTACTCAGAAGCTCCCAGTTTAGCATTGTTGATAAGGTTAGCTGGAACACCCAGTGAAAGGGGCTGGGTAAACAAAAATAGTAGACACTCCCCACCTTCCCCCTCCTTCCCTGCATATGAAAAGACAGATTACAAACAGGAGCCTGCATGAGTCTGTAAATGTGTGTATACATCTGACACTGTGGGGCTTGGTTAGGAGTCTGACAATCAGCAAAATATTCTTTAAAAAAAAGCAAAACTGTAAATTTTTATAAAAACACTACCAAATCAGCTATATAAATGGATCATCTACAAAACATTTATGCATAGAAAAATCAAGTGTACAATGTCAATTTAATGCAAGGATCCCAGGTCTACAAAACAATGCCAAGTGTACAGTATTTAGCTGGTCAGTCCAATATTTTAGCAGGCTGTCCAGTACCTTCACAAAAATACTAGACACATAAATGTCCATTTTTTTCTAATTCCCTGAGTGTTCGCTAAATGTAAGACCTTTTATGCGAGTCCAATGCATTACAAATATGCAGCAGGAAAAATTGAGGGACAGTTAAAGGGACCCTTAACACTTGTTTTCTAATAATCCCCAAAACCTACTTTTTCTTATTAATAAAAATAAAATAATTACTGCTGTTTATTTTATCTGCTCCTCTTACCCCAAACTTTTGAAAGGGATTGTTTTGAAATACAGTGTTGAGCCAGTGCTTGATTTCCTATGTAAGCTGCCATATTGTAGCGTGCAGTACAGGGGCACAGTAGTCACATGGTCATGAGGCAGTCACGTGACACAGCATATTGGTTGTTACATACAGTACTTAGAGGAATAACATTTGCCTGCAGCGTGTGAGCTGCAGTGTCTGAAGACACATATTTATTTCTCAGTCAGGATGTAAATAGATTTAGTTTTCCAGTCTACATATATAATAGATGTTATGCAGCAGGATTTAAATAAAATGTTAAGTACAGTACTTCTGTTTTTAACCCCCCCCCCCCACAGTTTTATTTTTTTCAAACTCCCAACAAGTTTTATGCTCTAAGCAGAGCGGTTTGCCACAGTGGCGTCACTAGGGTTGGTGTCACCCGGTGCGGTAAGTTATGGTGACACCCCCCCTCCCAGAAAGCAGACACACACAAAAACACAGGCACACACACATACAAACACTCAGACACACTTAAAAACATACTCAGATGCACACACAAACACTCGGAAACACACTCAGACACACACACACAAAAACACTGAGACACACACACACACACAAAAACTCAGATACACAAATACAAAATATGTAAACTGCACTGCATTAATTATAAAGCTCATGCCTAGAGCTGCTCCCTGGCTCAGCAGAGCATCAAATGAAAGATAAACAGAGCACTCTAAAAATAAATCACTGAAGAAAAGGTTTAGGTGCACAAACTATGAAAATTCTGCTCTCTGACTCTGTTCCAAGTCTGTCAGTGCACAGCCTCGGGCCGCGTGCCTACCGCTTCTTATGGCCAATCACCTCTGCACTCTGCCCACCCCCAGACCCCTGCCCGCCCTCCTACCTGTTCAGTGTGCACTTAGTGTACCGTAACCGTAAAGGTCTGGTGGGCATCATACGTGGCTCCTTCTTCATGCGGTCAGGTGCCAGGCATCCCCTCTCGATTTCCCAGTTCCCGTTTAGAGAGACAGCACAGCAGTGAGTGACTCCACTACTTCACATGTCACTGAGCAGTGAGCACAGATAGGCAGGCAGGTTTAGGCTAGCAGCGCAACTTTGCAAGCCCCACGGCATGCCCACAACATTCATAGAGAAATTGGGCAGGGGAGAAGCAAAGTACAAACAAGCAAAAGCAGCCGGGAAAACTATTTGTTGAAATTGCAGCACTGGCTCAAGGGGCAAAAAAATGGTGTGTCTACAACTTCCCCAGTCCTACCAATGTTCACAAATGCCAGCCCCTCTAATAAAAAAAAATCTATGCATCTCAACATTGTATTTCTTTGAATTTCAATAAAATTAAAAAAAAATAAAAAAATTTTTGTTGGTGAAACCCCCTGGAGGGTGTTACCCAGGTGGAGGGTGTCACCCCCTCACCCCCTAGTGATGCCACTGGTTTGCCGGCTTCAGTCACTGTTATCATTGTTAATTACTGTTATGCTCCGGGAGGGGGAGAGAGAGAAGGATTCTCTTACGGCACGCTGCATATACAAGTTTGTGCAGAAGATTTCTGCTTTTCATGACCTTTGCACCTGGTAATGTAAATCACTAAGGGCTGACACTCAGCTTAGTGTTCGTTTTTTTTAGCAAGGATCGTATGCATTATTTATCATTGTGATCTACTCCTGTCACACCCTCTGCTGAAACACAGTCAAACTCGTGTGTGATCAGAGAGTGTGACAGGAGTAGATCACACTGATAAATAATGCATACGATCTTTGCTAAAAAATGAACACTAAGCTGAGTGTCAGCCCTTAGTGATTTACATTACCAGGAGCAAAGGTCATGAAAAGCATAAAACTTCTGCACAAACTTGTATATGCAGCGTGCCGTGAGAGCTTCCTCCTCCCTCTTCCCCTCCCGGAGCATAACAGTAATTGATAATGATAACAGTGACTGAAGCTGGCAAACCACTCTGCTTAGAGCATAAAACTTGTGGGGAGTTTGAAAAAAATAAAACTGTGTGGTGTGTGTGTGTGTGGGGGGGGGGCAGTTAAAAACAGAAGTATTGTACTTAGCATTTTATTTAAATCCTGCTGCATAATGTCTATTATATACATAGACTGGGAAATTAAATCTATTTACACCCTGACTGAGAAATAAATATGTGTCTTCAGACACTGCAGCTCACACGCTGCAGGCAAATGTTATTCCTCTAAGTACTGTATGTAACAACCAATATGCTGTGTCACGTGACTGCATTATGACCATGTGAGCACGCTACAATATGGCAACTTACATAGGAAATCAAGCACTGGCTCAACGCCGTATTTCAAAACAATCCCTTTTAATAGTTTGGGGTAAGAGGTACAGATAAAATAAACAGCAGTGATTATTTTATTTTTATTAATAAGAAAAAGTAGGTTTCAGCAATTTTCATCAGGTGTTTAATGCCTTTAATCCCTTTAAGGGGGTCAAATCACTACTGTTTGTGTGTGTTACTGGCAGCCAAAGAGGTAAAATGATTGATTTGTAGGTTACCTGCACCCAAAGGGTATAATGACTGCCCAGTTGTGAAAAATATACACGGTGAGATCATGAGTGGTGGCTATGTTACAGCTTTTGAGGGGGGATTGTATGATTCATCATGTCCATCCACCCACAGTTTGTCCAGTATTTTTGTGGAAGACAGCAGACAACCATATTTACAACCATATTTACAACAATATTAATTTTTTATATGCACATCTTTTGCAATGCAATGATTAATTTGTTATGAATGTATACACAATATTGTAATATCCTTTTAAAGGGACATGAAACCCACATTTTTTCTTTCATGATTTAGAAAGAGCATGTGGTTTTTAAACAACTTTCCAATTTACGTCTATTATCTAATTTGCTTCCTTCTCTTGATATCCTTTGTTGAAAAGCATATCTAGATAGACTCAGTAGCTGCTGATTAGTGGCTGCATATAGATGCATTGTGTGATTGGCTCACCCATGTGCATTGCTTTTTCTTCAACAAAGATATTTAAATAATGATGCAAATCAGATAATAGAAGTAAATTGCAATGTTGTTTAAAATTGTATTCTGTACCTGAATCATGAAAGAAAACATTTGGGTTTCATGTCCCTTTAAGTTGTGCTTTTTTATACTCTCTAGGTACCATCAATATCTTATGGTAGGGATTGCAAACATATCTTAATGTTATAAATAAAAAACTTTTAGCTTTCATCAATATCAATAACTAAAACAATATACCCAAAAGTAACTACAATTAAAACCAAATTATCTATTAAAATAGATAATTCCAGTATTTTCATATTTATCACAATTATATCATATCTAATAAAAAGAACCAAATCAAGGTTAAAGAACGTTTATGTAATTCAGTTTGTTATCAACCTAAAAACAAAAGACTTTTTCAAAACACTATATTAAATGCTTTTAATATTGTAGAGAGTGAATAATGATGCTCAGTAATTGGTGTGTTCTATCTGCTTGTAATTTTAATTTCAAACGGATACGGAGCAAGTGTGAGACCAAACCGTCCTTCCAACATTGGCTTAAATGTTTCATCAGCGAAGTTAAATTTATACATTTGCATAAGGTTCACAAACATCAAGAACAATTCCATTTTGGCCAGCTGTTCTCCCATGCAGACACGTCGACCTGTACACAGGAAAAGTAGATATGTATTATACTGGTATTAAAATGTGATATTGTATTTAAATTAGTTTAATTCACATTCAAAGTGAAAAGACAGAAAACTAAGATGTATTTTACACATCTACATTAAAGGGACACTGAACCCAAATGTTTTCTTTCGTGATTCAGATAGATCATGCAATTCTAAGCAACTTTCTAATTTACTCCTACTATCAAATTGTCTTCATTCTCTTGGTATCTTTATTTGAAAAGCAAGAATGTAAGTTTAAATGCCGGCCCATTTTTGGTGAACAACCTGGGTTGTTCTTGCTGATTGGTGGATAAATTCACCCACCAATAAACAAGTGCTGTCCAGGTACTGAACCAAAAACTGTCTGTCTCCTTAGCTTAGATGACTTATTTTTCAAATAAAGATAACAAGAGAACGAAGAAAAATTGATAATAGGAGTAAATTAGAAAGTTGCTTAAAATTGCATGGCTCTATCGGAATCACAAAATAAAAAAATTGGGTTCAGTGTCCCTTTAAGCAGATTCCCAATTAGAAAGAAAAAAAACTCTCACCATGCCTTACCATTCCCAAAACATCTCTTTTAGCCTAAGTTTAACATAAAACAAAGATAGAAAAAAGCTAGAGATAAAGACAAGAAAAGAAGCAACACAGTAAGTTGGATAGGAAACCTACAACACGTCAGAGTCTGCCAGAAAAGCATCTAGGGTGGGCCTTCACAACCTTGTCACACCATAATTTAAAAGGAAATAAAACCCCACATTTTTCTTTCATGATTCAGACAGAGAATACAATTTTAAACAACATTCCAATGTACTTCTATTATCTAATTTGCTTCATTCTTTAGATATCCTTTGTTGAAGAAATAGCATTGCCCATCGGTGAGCTAATCATACGAGGCATCTATGTGCAGCCACCAATCAGCAGATACGAGCCTTATATAGAGATGCTTTTCAACAAAGCATATGAAGAGAATGAAGCAAATTAGAGAATAGAAGTAAAATGGAAAGTTGTTTAAAATTGCATACATGAAAGAAATCAAATTTGGTTTTATGTCCCTTTAATAGTAACAATAGTCCCGGTTTTCCTAAAAATGTATTGCTCTGAAAATAGGCAGTATTCTGTAGAGCTGGGCATGTGCCCAATCTCAACCATATAAAAGTTATACAGAAAGTATAGGGGCCTGGTATAACAGAAACAGTAAAAAAACATAATTTATGCTTAACTGATAAATTTATTTCTCTTGTGATGTATCGAGTCCACGGATTCATCCATACTTGTGCGATATTCTCCTTCCTTACAGGAAGTGGCAAAGAGAGCACCCACAGCAGAGCTGTCTATATAGCTCCTCCCCTAGCTCCACCCCCCAGTCAATCGACCGAAGGCTAGGAAGAAAAAGGAGAAACTATAGGGTGCAGTGGTGACTGAAGTTTTTTTAAATAAAAATATACTGCCTGTCTTAAATTAACAGGGCGGGCCGTGGACTCTATACATCACAAGAGAAATAAATTTATCAGGTAAGCATAAATTATGTTTTCTCTTGTAAGATGTATCGAGTCCACGGATTCATCCATACTTGTGGGATACCAATACCAAAGCTTTAGGACACGGATGAAGGGAGGGACAAGACAGGTACCTTAAACGGAAGGCACCACTGCTTGTAGAACCTTTCTCCCAAAAATAGCCTCCGAAGAAGCAAAAGTATCGAATTTGTAAAATTTGGAAAAAGTATGAAGCGAAGACCAGGTCGCCGCCTTACAAATCTGTTCAACAGAAGCCTCATTTTTAAAAGCCCATGTGGAAGCCACTGCTCTAGTAGAATGAGCAGTAATTCTTTCAGGAGGCTGCTGGACAGCAGTCTCATAAGCCAAACGGATGATGCTTTTCAGCCAAAAGGAAAGAGAGGTAGCCGTAGCCTTTTGACCTCTCCGTTTACCAGAATAAACAACAAACATTGAAGATGTTTGACGGAAATCTTTAGTTGCTTGTAAGTAGAACTTTAAAGCATGAACCACATCAAGATTGTGCAACAGACGTTCCTTCTTTGATGAAGGATTAGGACACAGTGAAGGAACAACAATTTCCTGATTGATATTCCTATTAGAAACAACCTTAGGAAGAAACCCAGGTTTGATACACAAAACCACCTTATCTGCATGGAAAACAAGGTAAGGTGAATCACACTGTAAAGCAGATAACTCAGAAACTCTTTGAGCCAAAGAGATAGCTACTAAAAACAAAACTTTCCAAGATAGAAGCTTAATATCTATGGAATGCATAGGTTCAAACGGAACCCCTTGAAGAACTTTAAGAACTAAGTTTAGGCTCCATGGCGGAGCAACAGGTTTAAATAAAGGCTTGATCCTGACCAAGGCCTGACTAAACGCTTGAACGTCTACGACATCTGCCAGACGTTAGTGTAAAAGAATAGACAAAGCAGATATTTGTCCTTTTAAGGAACTAGCTGATAATCCCTTCTCCAATCCTTCTTGGAGAAAGGACAATATTCTAGGAATCCTAATCTTACTCTATGAGTAACCCTTGGATTCACACCAATAAAAATATTTGCGCCAAATCTTATGATAGATCTTCCTGGTGACAGGCTTTCTAGCTTGAATCAGGGTATCAATGCCCAACTCAGAGAAACCACGCTTTGATAGAAGCAGGCGTTCAATCTCCAAGCAGTCAGACGCAGAGAAATTAGATTTGGATACGTGAATGGACCTTGGATTAGAAGGTCCTGCCTCACTGGCAGAGTCCACGGTGGAACCGATGACATGTCCACTAGGTCTGCGTACCAAGTCCTGCGTGGCCACGCAGGTGCTATCAGAATCACCAAACCTCTCTCCTGCTTGATTCTGGCAACCAGACGTGGGAGGAGAGGAAACGGTGGAAATACATAGGCCAGATTGAAGGACCAGGGCACTGCTAGAGCATCTATCAGTACCGCCTGGGGATCCCGGGACCTGGACCCGTAACGAGGAAGTTTGGAATTCTGACGGGACGCCATCAGATCCAATTCTGGTGTGCCCCATAGCTGAATTAGCTGGGCAAATACCTCCCACTCCCCCGGATGAAAAGTCTGACAACTTAGGAAATCCGCCTCCCAGTTCTCTACCCCTGGGATATGGATTGCTGAGAGATGGCAAGAGTGATCCTCCGCCCATCGGATTATTTTGGTTACCTCCATCATCGCTAGAGAACTCCGTGTTCCTCCTTGATAATTGATATAAGCTACAGTCGTGATGTTGTCCGACTGAAATCTGATGAATTTGGCCACAGCTAGCTGAGGCCACGCCTGAAGCGCATTGAATATCGCTCTCAGTTCTAGAATGTTTATCGGTAGTAGAGTTTCCTACCGAGACCATAAGCCCTGTGCTTTCAGGGAGTTCCAGACAGCACCCCAGCCTAGCAGGCTGGCATCTGTCGTTACTATGAGCCACTCTGGCCTGCGGAAACACATTCCCTGAACGAGGTGGTCCTGAGACAACCACTTCCTGGTCCAGATGCAGTTGAGGAGATAAATCTGCATAATCCCCATTCCACTGTTTGAGCATGCATAGTTGCAGTGGTCTGAGGTGTAGGCAGGCAAAAGGAACTATGTCCATTGCCACTACCATGAGTCCGATTACTTCCATACACTGAGCCACTGATGGCCGAGGAATGGAATGAAGAGCTCGGCAAGTGGTTAAGAGTTTTGATTTTCTGACCTCCGTCAGAAATATTTTCATTTCTACCGAGTCTATCAGAGTCCCTAGGAAGGAAACTCTTGTGAGAGGGAAGAGAGAACTCTTTTTTTTATGTTCACCTTCCACTCGTGAGATCTCAGAAAAGCCAACACGATGTCCGTGTGAGACTTGGCTAGCTGGAAAGTCGACGCCTGAATCAAGATGTCGTCTAGATAAGGTGCCACTGCTATGCCCCGCGGTCTTAGAACCGCCAAAAGGGACCCTAGCACCTTTGTGAAAATTCTGGGAACCGTGGCCAACCCTAAGGGAAGAGCCACAAACTGGTAATGCCTGTCCAGAAAGGCGAACCTGAGGAATTGATGATGAGCTCTGTGAATAGGGATGTGTAGATATGCATCCTTTAAGTCCACGGTAGTCATATAGTGACCCTCCTGGATCAACGGTAGAATAGTCCGAATAGTCTCCATCTTGAATGATGGTACTCTGAGGAATTTGTATAGAATTTTGAAATCCAAGATTGGTCTGAAAGTTCCCTCTTTTTTGGGAACCATAAACAGGTTTGAGTAAAACCCTAGCCCTTGTTCCGCTTTTGGAACTGGGTGGATTACTCCCATGGTATGTAGGTCTTCTACACAGCGTAAGAATGCCTCTCTCTTTGTCTGGTTTGCAGACAATTGAGAAATGTGAAATCTCCCCCTTGGGGGAGAGTTTTTGAAGTCCAGAAGATATCCCTGGGACACAATTTCTAAGGCCCAGGAATCGTGAACATCTCTTGCCCAAGCCTGAGTGAAGAGAGAGAGTCTGCTCCCTACTAGATCCGGTTCCGGATCGGGGGCCACCCCTTCATGCTGTCTTAGAGGCAGCTGCAGGCTTCTTGGCCTGTTTACCCTTGTTCCATGCCTGGTTAGGTCTCCAGACTGACATGGATTGGGCAAAACTCCCCTCTTGCTTTGCAGCAGGGGAAGCTGAAGCGGGACCACCCTTGAAGTTCTGAAAGGAAGGAAAATTATTTTGTTTGGTCCTCATATTATTTGTTCTATCCTGAGGGAGGGTATGGCCTTTCCCTCCAGTGATGTCTGAAATAATCTCTTTCAGTTCAGGCCCGAATAGGGTCTTTTCTTTGAAAGGGATGTTCAAAAGTTCAGATTTTGATGACACATCAGCAGACCAGGACTTAAGCCATAACGCCCTGCGTGCTAAAATGGCAAAACCTGAATTCTTTGCTGCTAATTTAGCCAGTTGAAAAGCGGCATCTGTAATGAAAGAATTAGCCAACTTAAGGGCCTTAATTCTGTCCATAATATCCTCTAATGGAGTCTCCATCTGAAGAGCCTCTTCTAGAGTCTCAAACCAGAAAGCAGCTGCAGTAGTTACAGGAACAATGCACGCAATAGGTTGGAGAAGAAAACCTTGATGAATTAAAATTTTCTTCAGGAGACCCTCTAATTGTTTATCCATAGGATCTTTGAAAGCACAACTGTCTTCAATAGGTATAGTTAGCCAGAGTAGAAATAGCTCCCTCCACCTTAGGAACTGTCTGCCACGAGTCCCGCATGGTGTCAGATATGGGAAACATTTTCTTAAAAACAGTAGGAACCTCTGGAGAAGCAGCAGGATGTCTTTGAGGAAAAGAAACTGCGCAACTGAGGCGCGAAAATAGGCCCCTCCCACCCCACTCAATGTTATCGGGCCTAAAAGAAACACAACAGAGTGTTTCTTAAACTAGCCATGTGGGTTAATAACCCTTAAACAAGCCACAATGACCCCTTAAAGTCCCTCAAAGAACGTTATATTTGCAATAAAACAAAAACGTTTTTTCCTATCAGTGTCACCAGTAACTAATGAGCCCTTTATGCAAGCTGGGATTCTTACTAAGTCTCTGAATACAGCTTACCCTTCCCTCATAGGGATATTGCCAGCCTTTTCTAGAAATAACACAGTCTGTCTAGAAAAAAATAGACTGAACATACCTCAATTAAGTTTAGCCTGCAAACCGTTCCCCCAACTGAAGTTTTCCTGTACTCTTCAGCCCTTGTGAGAACAGCAGTGGATCTTAGTTACAAAGTGCTAAGATCATCCTCCTCCTTGCAGAAATCTTCATCCCTTTTCTGCCAGAGAGTAAATAGTACACACTGGTACCATTTAAAATAACAAACTTTTGCTTGAGAAAAACATAATTTATGTAAGAACTTACCTGATAAATTCATTTCTTTCATATTAGCAAGAGTCCATGAGCTAGTGACGTATGGGATATACATTCCTACCAGGAGGGGCAAAGTTTCCCAAACCTTAAAATGCCTATAAATACACCCCTCACCACACCCACAATTCAGTTTAACGAATAGCCAAGAAGTGGGGTGATAAGAAAAGAGCGAAAGCATCAAAAAAATAAGGAATTGGAATAATTGTGCTTTATACAAAAAAATCATAACCACCACAAAAAAAGGGTGGGCCTCATGGACTCTTGCTAATATGAAAGAAATGAATTTATCAGGTAAGTTCTTACATAAATTATGTTTTCTTTCATGTAATTAGCAAGAGTCCATGAGCTAGTGACGTATGGGATATAAATACCCAAGATGTGGAACTTCCACGCAAGAGTCACTAGAGAGGGAGGGATAAAATAAAGACAGCCAATTCCGCTGAAAAAATAATCCACTACCCAAATCAAAAGTTTCAATTTTAATAATTATAAGCAGAAGAATCAAACTGAAACAGCTGCCTGAAGTACTATTTACCAAAAAACTGCTTTTAAAGAAGAGAAAACATCAAAATGGTAGAATTTAGTAAAAGTATGCAAAGAAGACCAAGTCATTGCTTTGCAAATTTGATCAACAGAAGCTTCATTCTTAAAAAGCCCAGGAAGTAGAAACTGACCTAGTAGAATGAGCCGTAATCCTCTGAGACGGGGAATAATCCGACTCCAAATAAGCATAATGAATCAAAAGCTTAACCAAGATGCCAAAGAAATGGCAGAAGCCTTCTGACCTTCCTAAAACCATAAAAGATAACAAATAGACTAGAAGTCTGTCTGAAATCTGAGTAGTTTCAACATAATATTTCAAAACTCTTACCACATCCTAAAGAATGTAAGAATCTTACCAAAGAATTCTTAGGATTAGGACACAAGGAAAAGACAATAATTCCTCCATTAATGTTGTTAGAATTCACAACTTAGGTGAAAATTGAAATGAGGACAGCAAAAAAACACCTTATCCTGATGAAAAATCAGAACAAGGAGATTCACAAGAAAGAACAGATAATTCAAAAACTGTTCTAACTGAAGAGATGTCCAAAAAGAACAATACTTTCCATGAAAGTAATGAATGTCCAGAGCAAGCATATGCTCAAAATAGAAGAGCCTGAAAAACCTTCAGAACCCAATTAAGACTCCAAGGAGGAGAAATTGGCTTAATGACAGGTTTGATACCAATCAAAACCTGAAAAAAATGATGAATATCAGGAAGCAATTTAATGTTCAGAAAATGCATAGTTTCAAACGGAGGAGCCTGTAAAGCCCTCAGCACCAAATTGAGACTCCAAAGAGGAGAGATTGAATTAATGACAGGCTTGATATGGACCAAAGCCTGTACAACACAATGAATATCAGGTTGATTAGCAATCTTTCTGTGAAAAAAGAACAGAAAGAGTAGAGATTTGTCCTAACAAAGAACTGAAGACAAAACCTTATCCAAACCAACCTGAAAAAATAATAAAATTCTATGAATTTTAAAAGAATGCCAAGAAAAGTAGGTCTTCCAGACTCAATATAAATCTTTCTAGAGACAGATTTATGAGCCTGAAACATAGTATTAATCAATGAGTCAGAAAAACCTCTATGACTAAAAACCAAGCGTTCAATCTCCATCCCTTCAAATTTAATGATTTGAGATCCTGATGGAAAAAATGGCCTTGAGAAAGAAAAGGTCTGGTTTAAACGGAGGTGTCCAACGTTGGCAACTGGCCATCCGAATGAGATTCGTATACCAAAACCTGAGAGGCCATGCTGGAGCTACCAGCATAACAAACAAATACTCCATAAGAATTTTGGAAGAAGAACTAGAGGCGGAAAGAAATAGGCAAAAAGATAATTCCAAAGAAATGTCAATGCATACACTACTTCCGCCTGAAGATTCCCGGACCTTAATAGGCCCCTGGGAAGTTCTCTATTCAGATGAGATGAAAAACATATCTGGGTAAGAGAGACCATTCTCCCGGAAGAAAAGCTTGATTAACAGAGATAATCCGCTTCCCAAATATCTATACCTGGGATAAAAACCACAGAATTTAGATAGGAGTTGGATTTAGCACAAGCTAATATCCGAGACACTTCTGTCACAACCTAAGGACTGATAGTCCTACTCTGATGATTGACATAAACCATAGTAGTGATATTGTTTGAAAAACATTAAACGTCTCTTCTTCAAAAAGAAACAAACTGAAAAAACTCTGAGAAAACACGGAGTTCTAAAATATCAAATGGTAATCTCGCCTCCTGAGATTTCCAAACCCCTTGTGCTGACAGAGATCCTTAGACAGCCTCCCAACCAAAAAGACTCGCATCTGTAGAGATCATGGTCCAGGTTGAAAGAAACGAAGAGACCTGTAGAACTAAATGATGGTGATCTTAACCACCAAATCAAGAGAGATAAATATTAGGATTCGAAGATTTAAAATGCGAAATCCTAGAATCCCTGCACCATAATTCAGCATAAAAGACTGAAAAGGTTCTTTCTATTGAAAATGAGCAAAGGGAATTAAATCCAATGCTGTGGCCATAAGACCTAAAACTTCTATGCATATATAGCAACTGAAAGAAATAATAGAGACTAAAGGTACCGACAAACGGAACACAATAAAATTGTCCTTTGTCTGATAGAGACAAAGACAGAGACACAAATATCTGGAAACCTAAAAAAGGTGACCCTTGTGTGAGGAATCAAGAGCTTTTGAAAAAAAGATCCTCTAACTATGTCCTGAAGAGCAAAGTGAATCATATGAGATTCCGCATCCTCAGAAAATAATCTGAATGAAAACAGAAAAATGCAAATATGCATTTATTGTATCTAATGAAAACAAATAATGCTATCACTGACCAAAAGGCAGAATAGTTTGAATAAAACTCCAAAACCTAGTTCCCAAAAATGGAACTGGAAGAAATACCCCAGAAGATTCCAGGTCTGAGCAGCGCTTGAACCCCATGGGTGCCCAGCCATGCTTCAACAGTACCCAAAATATATAGGACCGAAACACACTTAAAGAAAGTGTTAGCCTTACTGGAATAAAATCAAAGAAATTTGGACCGAATAGAACCAAATAAATTTCAAAAAAGTCTTAACCTGCCCCTTGCCAGCCAAGCTGGAATACGGCACGTACATCACAATATTAGGGAGCTGATTTCGAACTGAAAAATTTCCAATTATAAACATGTTACTTGGGAAAGAATTCAGGAATTCGTTCCTTAATAAGAACAACCAAACTAGTATAAGCTTAAAGTTTTAGTCTTAGAACTCAATCTTGAAGCCCAGAGTAACAGTTAAGAATTGAATCCAATTATAAAACAAATAATTGATTATCTTAGAACAAAAGAAATATGGATTTTATAAAAATCACAAAAATTCTTCTAGCTAAAATAGCTAAAGACATAGATTAACCCTCATTTGCGAAAATATTCAATAAAATGAAGACACAAAAGAAATTATTAGCATGATAGTTCAGTTTAAAGGAACAGTCAATACAGTGGACTTGCATAATCAATAAATGCAAAATAACAAGACAAATGCAACAGCACCTAGTCTAGTAAATGTTGTCCCTTAACAATGCTAAAATAAATCATAATCTGATACTTGATCTTAAAGTAAACAGAACAAAAATGAAGCAATTGCAAAATCCAAATAAATCACAGGACCAAGAAAAGTACCTGAAACTAAATAATTTTCCATAAATAAGATACAACCATCTAAAGGAAAATAAATACTATTTTGCTATAGAAACAATAGCATAATTAGTAGGAGTAGAGATAGCCCCAAAAAATTGGAGAACCCTCCAAATTGAATTTAACTGCTGGCAAAGAATATAGTTTAAAACCTTTGAAGAAGGAATAAAAGAAAATTCTCAGCCTAATCCATTCCCTAGTATGAGGAATTGGAAAGAAAACCTCTGAAAACACAGAAGAATAAATAGGCAGAAATAGTGTCAGCTAGTCTTAAAGAACTAGTTACCTTAATATCCAAAATAATCAACACCTTTTCAACAAAGAACAAATGTACTTTAATAAAAAAATAATAAAAAAGTAGATTCGTTAGTGTCAATATCTGATGAAGAAAATTCTGAAAGAGAAAAAACATCATCAGAGAAGGATAAATCAGTATGTTGTTGGTCATTTGAAACTTCAATAATTAAAAAAGAAGTGAAAAAGACCTAAAATTTTTTATTAGAAGGCACGAAGTCAGACAAAGCCTTTAAAATAGAATCAGAAAAATATTTCTAAATATTTCTTGTACATAAGATGTAAGAATGGCAATATATAAAGCATAAATACTAATGGATTCTGCATGTAAAAGTATATCATAATAACTTATTACAAACCATAGCTAAAGATAAACATTTATAACATTTAAAATAAATGAACTTAGCTTTGGTAGAACTGAAACTCAGTTAAGCGTTTTTCCAGAAGTGGCTTCTGATTCAGGGTCAATCTGAGACATCTTGCAATATGTAATAGAAAAAACAACATATAAAGCAAAATTGATCAAATTCCTTAAATGACAGTTTCAGGAATGGGAAAAAATGCCAATGAACAAGCTTCTAGCAACCAGAAGCAATAAACAATGAGACTTAAATATTTTGGAGACAACAATGACGCTTGAATTTTTTAGCGCCAAAAAAGCCGCCCACATTATTTGGCGCCTAAATGCTTTTGGCACCAAAAATGACGCCACATCCGGTAACGCCGACATTTTTTGGCGCAAAAACGTCAATGACGCCGGAAATGACAAGAAAATTTTTGCGCCAAGAAAGTCCGCGCCAAGAATGACGCAATACAATGAAGCATTTTCAGCCCCCGCGAGCCTAACAGCCCACAGGAAAAAAGTCAAATTTTAAGGTAAGAAAAAATTGATTTATTCATATGCATTATCCCAAATATGAAACTGACTGTCTGAAATAAGGAACGTTGAACATCCTGAATCAAGGCAAATAAATGTTTAAACACAAATATTTAGAACTTTATATAAAAGTGCCCAACCATAGCTTAGAGTGTCACAAAATAAGACTTACTTACCCCCGGACACTCCTCTACATGTAGTAGAAAGCCAAACCAGTACTGAAACGAGAATCAGTAGAGGAAATGGTATATATAAGAGTATATCGTCGATCTGAAAAGGGAGGTAAGAGATGAATCTCTAAGACCGATAACAGAGAACCTATGAAATAGACCCCGTAGAAGGAGATCATTGAATTCAAATAGGCAATACTCTCTTCACATCCCTCTGACATTCACTGCACACTGAGAGGAAAACCGGGCTCCAGCCTGCTGTGAAGCGCATATCAACGTAGAATCTAGCACAAACTTACTTCACCACCTCCATGGGAGGCAAAGTTTGTAAAACTGAATTGTGGGTGTGGCGGGGGTGTATTTATAGGAATTTTAAGGTTTGGGAAACTTTGTCCCTCCTGGTAGGAATGCATACGTCACTAGCTCATGGACTCTTGCTAATTACATGAAAGAAATAAAAACTAACATTTTTGTCACCACACTCACTTTACCCTTCCTAGTACTTTAGAGTAGGCAAAGAGAATGACTGGGGGGGTGGAGCTAGGGGAGGAGCTATATAGACAGCTCTGCTGTGGGTGCTCTCTTTGCCACTTCCTGTAAAGAAGGAGAATATCCCACAAGTATGGATGAATCCGTGGACTCGATACATCTTACAAGAGAAATGAGCCAACCACTAAAAACTTGATCCCTTTTAATATTAAACCAACAACCCTAGCAATGTCCTCCCAAAGGCTTCCTCAGTCAAAGTAAAAGCATTAAGAGGCCAGATTACGAGTGGAGTGCAAATTAACGCTTCTGCTCGAGCGGGTTCTGCTCAAATTACGAGTTGAAAGTAAACTGTTTTCTCTCACGCGCTAACCCGACAAGCGCAAAAAGCCGAAGTTAAAATATTGTGTGTGCGTTCACCTGTTCCCCCATAGTAGTCAATGAAGAAAAAAAACAAAACATATATCTGACATTCTTTTGGTACAATATATATCTATACCTATATATATATATATATATATATATATATATATATATATATATATATAAATAAATAAATAAATAAATAACAGTACATAGAAGATCAGCACTCGGCCAGTTTACATGCAAAGTAGTTCACACTGAAGTAGGACAGGACCTGGTGTTGATCCATATTATCCCAGCAAATCACAAGAACAAAATTCTTATTCCTAAAATATTTATGCCTAATTTTTCCGTGATTTGCTGCATGTGATCAAGGCTCCAGTGGGGGCTGAAACGTTACACTTATTTGGCATTAAAGTGGTGATGCATTAACCTCTGGTGCTGGCTTCTTTTGTTGTGGGATAACACGGATCAACACCGGGTATATAGTTAAAACCTTTATTAAAAATGAATACTGCATAAACATGTTTTTATCTATTTAACTGCAAAGGGCTCCAATGCACTTACTTTCCAATTTACTTCTATTACCAAAATTTGTTTAATTCTCTTGTTATCATTTGCTGAAGGAACAGCATTGCACCGCTGGCAGCTAGCTGAACACATCTAGTTAGCCAATCACAAGAGACAGATGTGTGCAGGCACCAATCAGCAACTAGCTCCCACTAGTGTAGGATATGTGCATATTCTTTTTCAACAAGGGATACCAGGAGAACGAAGCACATTTGAAAATAGAAGTGAATTTAAGTGTCTTAAAATAACATGCTCTATCTGAATCATGCAAGTTTAATTTTGACTTTCTTAAACCTTTAACCAGAGCTCTGAAGTCGCGTTAATCATTCTAGCATAAATTACGATTGCGCTCAAGCGAATGTGTCTACTTTCAACTCGTAATACGAGCAGTAAGCACTACAAGCACAAACACTTGCAGTAAACCCCTAATCTCTCGGGTGCAAACGTTTGCGCTCCACTTGTAATCTGGACAGAAATAGATAAAACTAAGCAATTGAATGCAAAAATTAGAGTGGTGAGATAGATACAGATCAGTATTGAAAGTCATTATAACTAGTTTATATAGCTCAGAAAGATGAAAATTTGGAAGTGCATTAGATATTTTTTTCACACCTTTAAATTTCTTTTGTAAATTGGGGTTTAGAAATTTGAGCATTAGAAGCTTCAAGATCATTTGTACAGAGAGCTTGTTAGTCAGTTTGTAAGATGAATTAAGTTTCTGAAATATTATGAAACTTATAGGACAATTCATTTAAATAACATCCGTAGCATTGTTACACTATGGGGCCGATTTATCAAGTGTCTGGCAGACATAATCCGCTGTAGCGATCATGTCCACCAGACGTCAATAAATACCGACAGCATACGGTGTCAACATTTATCATTGTACAAGCAGTTCTGGTGAACTGATTGTGCAATTCCGCCCCCTGCAGATTAGCAGGGGGTGTCAATTAACCAGATCATATGAGGTTGTGCGGATTGATGTCCGGCGCCTCAGAGGAGGTGTACAGGTTAAGGAGCAGCGGTCTTAAGACCGCTGCTTCTTAGCTCCTGTTTCCTGCAGAAACAGGGGTAAACGGCCCCATTCGGGCTGTGATAAATCGGCCCCTATGACTCTTTCTTTGAATGCTTCAGATAAAATTTATAACTGCAATATTAATAACGTAATGTACACAAATCAATGCAGATGCGTGCATAAGGTCACACTCCCCCCACATTTCTGCCTTAAAGGGTGTGAATTCCAAGTAACAAATAATATTGACAAATAAATAGTGGCAAAGTAATTTTTTCAGACAAATCACAATAGTCAAGGTTCTACAGTGATTGAAATGGAGGTGAAGAGATTATATACAAACATACATTGATGGAAAACCATTTATAATGGAAACCATGTTGGTGTCCCTTGTGCATTCCTTTGTCATGCACAGTGGAGCGGCAATGTTTCAATTATCTTGGAAAGTCTGACAGCCTAAGGTGGAGTTTATCAACACAATAATAATTTTGCTAACTCTCAGCATTAGAAAGTGTATAGACAATAATGTGGGTGCATTTTTAATATTTTGCACTATGTTTACCTAGTAGCATTTCTCATAGTAGATGGTGTCTCTTCCCCTTGCAGTAATCATATCTGCTACCACATTCTAGCTAATGCCCTGTTCCATACCAATGTGAAGTTGTTATCTTCTAGCAGAGCAGCTATAGCCGGCCAAGCAAACTTACAGGAAGGCAACTTGAATACTGTCAGCTGTGATATTACTAACATACTGTATGTTCCATGTATCTAAGTGTTGTGTACAGTTCTGGTGGTACACAAGACTTCAGAATGTCTACTGCTATTCTCTTGGCTAAAGGACCACTCTATACTACACTTACTGCCATCCTATTGACTGAGGTGCAACCTAGATACTACCTCGATCGGTCTCCTTACTTCCCTTTGCCTCCAAATTATTGGAACAACTAGTCTATAAATCGCCTAACTCAATTTCTCTCAACTAACTCCTTACTTGATCCACTACAATCTGACTTCCGGCCTAAACACTCAAAAGAAAGTAACAAATGATCTATCAGCGAAAGCAAAGGGACTACTACTTACTAATTCTTCTGGATCTATCTGCTGCTTTCAACATAGTTAACCATCCTCTCCTCTTAAAAAAACCTACATTGATTTGGCATCAAGACACAGACTTGGATCAGAGACTACTGATTTGCTTCATATCTCTCAAACCTTGTTTACAGTTTCCTTTAATAGCATATCCTCTGATCCACTGCGTCTCTCATTTGGAGTACTGCAAGGCTCTGTCTTGGGTCCTTTGCTTTTTTCTCTCTATACATCCTTCCTTGGAAAATGTATATCCTCCTTTGGGTTCCAGTACCACTTATATGCTAATGATATCCAAATCTATCTTTCCTCTCCTGATATCTCTCCCTCTTAAATCAACCAGATTACCAACTGATTACCAACTGTCTCTCTGCAATTTCCTCTTGAAATTGCACTACCTCAAACTCAATCTGTCTAAAAGCGAGCAGCTTCTTATCCCTCCTTTTCAAAGTATCTAACACCTGACATTTATCTTACAGTAAGAGACTCTATTCTCAACACCTCAACCCAGGTCTGCTGTCTGGGGGTCACACTTGACTCTGAACTCACATTCACTCCACATATACAAGCACTCAACAAATCCTGCTATGCACACCTATGCAACATTTCCAGAATTTAAACATTCCTTACCAAAGAAAGTGTAAAAATAATAATGCATTCCTTCATTTTGTCACACATGAAATCTTAAAATCTTGAAATACTGCAATCTTCTTCTAAATGGCCTTCCCAAACACCGCCTCTTCCTCCTCCAATCTATTATAAATGCTTCAGCTAGAATCATTTCACCTAAGTCGCCGATCTACATCAGCTGCTCCACTCTGCCAGTCTCTACACTGGCTATCCATACACTCTAGAATACAAGTATTAACTCTAACCTATAAAGCACTCAACAGCCTCATTCCAAACTATAGCCTAGTTTCCATTGAGGTGGTAAATTGTGGAAACTAGTTATAAAAACATTTATCTTTATTTAAAGGGACAGTATACTGTAAAATTGTTGTTCCCTTAATGTGTTTCCAATTACTTTTTTTTTTTACCAGCTGCAGAGTATAAAATGTATGAGATTTGCTTTTTTAAGGCTTATTTGTGTATATGAATTAGCTGATTTTGTGTTTTGAAGCCACAACCTAATAAAATGGGTTGAGCTTGTAGGTATAATCAGATCTCATTACTTTATCACATTGTGTACATATACCTGCTTCTTTACCTTTTATCTGTCCATAAATAGGCTGACCATTTTGCCGCTTTAAAAAGGGACACATATGAAAAATACATATGTCAGGGCTGTTTAAAGAAATGGTTTGGAATAATGGTCCATTATGAGAACCCTGACTTATGTATTTTTCATATTTGTCCCTTTTAAAGCAGCAATATGGTCAGCCTATCCATAAACCATTCACCAATACTTGGAGACAAACAATGGAAAATTAACATTTTATTACCTTATCTCTTCTATAACCCACTGGGAGTGTAATTTTTTCTACTGGCTGTGTTAACACAGCTTGGTCTCAAGGCCAAAAACTTTCAGGATGTGTGGGGATACCACAGGCTAAATAAACTATTTCAAATGCCAATATAAGGGTAATGGAAATGCTTGTAAACAATTTAATACACTCCAGCAGGTAAAGTGGATCATTGCGAACAAATTAAAGAGGAGAAACTTTTTGAGTAAACTGTTCCTTTAAGTCTATGGAGATGTTTTATGTTTCCACCAGTTTCCACACTACCATCTCATTGGGAAGTAGGCCTATTTTTCCTCTCTCATCTTCAAATACGTCCTCTTTGATCAACCTCTGACCTACGTCTCTCAACTCCTATTATCTCTACGTCCCTCTCCCACCTTCAAGACTTCTCATGCATTGCTCCTGTCCTCTGGAACTCTCTACCCCACTCCATAAGACTGTCTCCAACCTTGTATAGCTTTAGATGCTATTTGAAAACCCACCTATTCAGAAAGGTTTACCATTTCTCCTCTGTTTTTCATCCTACCCAAAATAAATCTTGAACTGCCTTGATTCACTGCTGCAACTACAATCTATGTGACAAGCTACCCCAAACTTTATGTCTCTGCACCCTCAACATGTAGACTGTAAGCTCTTCGGAGTAGGGCCCTCTTCCTTCTGTACTAGATTTGTTTAGTCTGTTATGTTTATGTATGTTATCAAAAATCCTTGTCATTGTATTACAGAATTTTGTGGAGCTATATAAATAAATGCTAATAATAGTAATAATAATATTGCCTAATGACCTGAAAATTGCAATTATGGGTATAACCCAATCACAGTATGTGTTATGATCCTTGGGCCTTTGACTGGATAAACCTGAGGTAGACTTCTTGTGACCTCTTGTCATGGTAATGTCCAGACTTTGGAAAACACTCTTGGGGTTGTGACATAATGAAAGGAGGGAAGGAAGGCACCTGACTTACTATTTTCCTAAGAGACCTAAGAAGGTACCATAAGCTTATATATATGAATTATACAGTCTATTTGCTAGTCAAAGGATAAACTATCTTCTACAGATTCACTGTGTTACCTGACAAGACAAAACTATTTGTGTTATGCATTTCTTCAGTGGAATCCACTTGACACCAAGATAGGGGAAAATGCAACACAAAATGTAACACACTCCAGACTTAACACGTACTTTAACAATCACCTAAGACACAAATTATAATCCAAAAGAGAAAGGCCAAGAGGGATATATGATCCCCATGGGTGTCCACAAGGGGGGGGGGGGGGCAACTTTTCTGACCCCTACTTTTATTTTTATCAACACAGTAGAATCTGCTACACCAATCTTTCCTATAAATATATACTTATTGCAAATGCTACTGGGAGGGAGCAACCAACACATAACAACTGACTGGCCAGAGAAGTGGTTGGAGAGTGTGATTCTTTAATGTTGGCAGTGGCAGATAATTTACTTGGAAAAGTAAGTCTTTATATTAAAGAAAAAAAAAACCACACAAACAAAAATAAGAAAGAAAACCAATCATGTGAGATATGTATTTATTTGTGTTTCAGAAATGCTATCTTGTCATAAAGCACTTGTATTTGCATACCAAGTGTATGTCAGAGTGTGTAAGAGAGGGAGAAAATGTGAGAGTGTGTGTCACAGTGTGCAAGATACAGTTTGATGACTGTTTTCTTTGCACTGTTCTTTTCCTCAGGTTCAGTTGACCACATTTTTTTCCTCTCTCAAGCATATAGGAATTGCATATTTTTAGAAATATGACAGGGTAGGGGAGAAAGGGGGCAAAGTTACTTTACATGGGTCACTAAATTATATTGCCTCATAGGCCAACAGTTGCCAGTTCTCCCCTACCCTGACCTCACCAAATCTTGTTCTAGTGGATTATGGCACATAACACTGAAAGGACTACGGCTGGCCTGAAATGTCTGGAGTTTCAATTTTTTTTAAAGTAAGGATCTATATATATATATATATATATATAAGTGCTATATAAGTATCCATTTAATTTTGCTTTGCCCCCTCCCCTAAAAAATGTATTGAGTACGTCTATGGTGATCCCTCTTATATATGGCAAAAAGTATGTGGACACATGACCATCACCCCTATATCAGCTTTTTGGACATTCCATTCCAAAATCGTGGGCTTTAATATGGAGTTGCACCACACGCACACACACTTTTGCGACAACAGTAGCCGCAACTCTCCTGAAAAGACTTTCCACAAGATTTTGGAATTTGTGCCCATTTAGCCAAAAAGAGCATTAACGAGGTTGTCAGGCTTTGAAGCGTGGTAGGAGCCACAGAAAAGTGAAGAGGGCTGCTTCTGCTGGAACCTTCAACTAAGCACAGTCGGGGGGGTGCTCTCTTTTGTATGATAACTGTGGGAGCAAAGTGCACTAAAGGATAAGTGCTATTTATTTGTTCTGTATCGGAAAAACATTTACTGTTTCCTGGGCACCAAAGATGAAAGAGAAGTGTTAAAAGGTTCTTGGTTTTACCTGTTCAGTGCCTGGTTAATTTAAGGAGACCCTGGCAATCTTGTTCCTGGCCTGTCCCGGTTTTAACCTTGGTGTGCTCTTTGACTTCTGCTACCTGTACTGCAACCTGAGGACTGATTTACTGTTTTTTTACTTTCAGAACTGTAGTCTGTTTTAGGATACTGGAAACATCTTTATTTTGATGTCTGCAGCTGACTGATTACCTGGTTCTAATCCCTAGTTTATCTACTGACTACTCTACTAGTTCTCCCGTTTGCTTGCTCAGAGTTGTTTCCAGCTTAACTCTGCTTAGTGTCTCTAACACAGCTCCTGTGTCTGAGATTCCAGTCATCAAATAAGGTAATTTTCTTATTAGCTTATAGAAGTCAGGTACTAATATTGTATGAGAAGGTCTAGTTTACAATCATTACTCCAATTTATCCCAAAGGTGTTCAAAAGAGTTGAGGTCAGGGCTCTGTGCAGGCCACTCAGAGTTCCTCCACACTAAACTCGTCAAAACATGGACCTCGCTTTACAGTATACACTATGCATTCCGGTAGGTAGCAATCTCCTGGCATCTGCCACAACCATATTTTTCCATCAGACTGCCAGATAATGAAACGTGATTCATCACACCAGAGTACACGTTTCCACTGCTCCAGAGTCCAGTGGCAACATGCTTTAACCACTCCAGCCAATGCTTGACATTGCGCATATTGATGTGAGGCAGTTTGGAAGTCTGGAGTGATGCAACAGATGATGGCAACAAAAATTTCCCAACAAGCTTTATTAAACAATATTAGACAGCTGTACATAACAGATGATCAGTAAACATAAATGCTCATTACATCAAATGCATATATCATGTTTACACAACTTATTATTTGTGCTGCTCTAATTTATACCTCACATTACTTCTGGTAATCTTTTAATAAAGCTGAGGTAAGTTCACACAATTATCATGAAGCTTGCAACTGTGTCCATACTACTGTACGAACAATGGTATAGTACTTTGATGCAATATGGAATGGGCACCCAATCAAGCCTGGCATAACAATATAGCTTAGAAATATTTTCTTACATCCCTGTTTACTCACTCAACAGGGATCCGTGGGGGCCTGATTTGGGTGCCAGCAGAGAGAGAGAGAGTCAGAAATTAAAACAGGGGGGGGGGGGAGAGAAGTCGAAAAGGGGGGGAAAGGGAGGAGAAAAAAAAATCTTACAGAGAGTCAGTCATCTACTGAGTCATACAGGTTTCGTACTGGTTTTGTACTGATACTCGGGAAGGTCACCAATCGGGCGTATCAGGTCCATAAGCCCCCAGACGGCATCTAAGGGCCTCCCATATTAATTGCATATATTCATGTGTAACCAAATTGCCATTTTTCAGGTAGTGATACCTCTCCAGCCCAAGCAGGACCCCGGTTCGAGCCCTCCACTCCTCCAAACTCGGAACTTGCTGCGTCTTCCAATGTTTGGGTATGAGACTCTTGGCATTGTTCAGCATTAGGAGGAATAGACGTTGTTTGGCCTCCTAATTTATTTTGGGGAGGTTATGGTATATAAAATAATGTGGGTTGGAGGGTATGATGGTATTCAGGAGTCTGCTGCTCTCTCTGAACATGTTATCCCAAAATGGGCGTAATTGGGGGCACGTCCACCAGATGTGTAGGAGAGTTCCCTCCTCCCCACACCCTCTCCAGCACTCCCTGTCGGTGTTGGGGTAGATTCTTTTTCAGTCTTTATGAAGTCAGATACCAACTACTCAGGAATTTAGTCTCGATGAGACGACTTTTTTTTTTGTCAAATATTTTAACCCAAGTTTTGGTGTCAATCTCCAATCCCAGGTCCCTGTTCCATGCCTCTGCATATGTTGGGAGTACAGTTTCATCTTTAACAATCAACATCTTATAAATGATTGAGATCAAGTGACTCTGGGTAGGCCCTGAGGTGCATAACGCCTCAAAGAAAGTTTTCTGTCTTGTTAAGGATTCCTTCGCCTTGTGCGTGTGAAAGAAATGGTGGAATTGAGTCACTCAGAACCAGGAGGAGAACAGCCAGGCATCCCACTCAGCCAACTCACCCTGTGTCCGCATTTTCCCTTGCTTCTGAAAGGGGATAAGAGGAGCCTGGGGCATGTGTTCTAATGGCTATACCCAAATCTGGGTTCTCATGCACTGGAGTGTTGGGAAAGTGAGCAGTTGAAATACGGCTCTCCAGACAGACCACGCTATCCCAGTCTCGAAAGACGTCCTTGAGCAATTGATAAAGCTGTAGTTGTCTGGGTCGGTTCGCTGGAGAGACCCAAGCGGGCGAGCCCACATTTCCCCTCTGCAGGATCTCATTATCCATTTCTATCCATGCTTTATCAGCATGGCAATGACATAGCTCTACTAGTCTCTGCAGGCCAATGGCTCTGCGGTATAATTCGAGCTGGAGGACTCCCAAGCCCCCCCTACACTTAGGGAAATAGATGGTTCTTTTATAGAATCTCTGTCTCAGACCATTCCAAATATAGGTTTCAATTGCTGACTGTATTTGGCAGATATAGTGGGATGCTAATGCAAGGGGGATGGTCTGCATTATGTATAACACCCTGGGTAGGATGTTCATTTTCACTACATGTATGCGCCCTAGCCAAAATATAGTTTTGTTCCTCCAGTTTGCTAAGTCTCTTATGACTTCATCTCTAATACGTTTGTAGTTTAAGATGACTATCTCTGTGACAAATGGGGCCAAGATAAAACCTAAATATTTTAATTGGCCCTGAGCCATCCGAAGTGGACACTGCAACCGTAAGCCATCTATAACATTAGCCGATTCCGTGATATTTAGTATCTCCGATTTTGTAAGATTTAAATGGAAATTGGATACCCACTATATGCCTCTATCTCTGCCAGACATGCTTGCAAAGATGGGATGGTGTCGGTCAGAGTAAGCAGAACATCATCAGCATACATTGCTAGCTTGTGTTCTCTCTTCCCTATCCTTATGCCTTTGATGTTGAAGCGAATTTTACAAGCCAAGGATTCCATTTTGAGTGCAAATATGAGGGGCGAGAGAGGACATCCTTGCCTCGTGCCGTTGGCAATCTGGAATGTTTTAGAAAACATGCCATAACCCGAACCCTCACATTTGGTGAGGAGTATAAGGAGAATATTCTGTTAATAAGGCGCTGACCAAGTCCCATCTTTTGCAGGGTGAGACGCATGAACAGCAAATTGACCCGGTCAAACGCCTTCTCCGCATCCATCGACACGAGTGCCAGCGGTACCGAGTCGACGCCCGCATGCATGATAAGGTGTATGACTTTAAAGGTATTATCTTGTGCATTTCGGGAGGGGATAAACCCCACTTGATCAGTGGAGATAAGTTGGGGCATATATCTATTTAGTCGGGTGGCCAGGACCCTGGCCAGAACTTTGACATCAGAATTTAGCAATGATATTGGCCTGTAACTACTCGACTGGTTTTCAGGCTTATCCGGCTTATTAACTGTGATAAATGCCTCCAATATCGTGCTTGGCAAAGTCGGCAGCTCAGATAGCTGGTTAAATATTTTAAGCATGTGCGGAACCAGAATGCTAGAGAATGTTTTTTAGTATCTAGTTCCAAACCCATCAGGGCCTGGACTTTTGCCTGCCGGGAGCTCCTTGATGGCAAGCAATATCTCCTCAGCTGTGAAAGGGGCTTCTAGCTGTTCCGTTTCTTACTTTGTGAGCTTCAGCAAATTTACATCAGATAAATAGTCTGCAATAGATTGCTCAGCAGGAGGCGAGAGTGGGGAAGCCCATCCACAGGAGGATGTAGGTTATGGAGAGTTTCATAAAAGCTCCCAAAGACATTGGCAATGGAGGGACCATCTGTGTGCTTAATTCTAACTCGATCAATGATCTCAAATACATATGCCTTCAATCGTTTACTAGCTATTGCTCGCGCTAGGTGCTTACCTGCTTTGTTGCCATGCTCAAAAAAATGCTGTCTAAAGATTAGTGCCTTTTTTTGCTATTCATCCTGTAGATATTTCAAAAGTGCAGACCTTGCTTGCGCCAGGTCGTTTTGCAATACCTCATCTCTAGGTTGCTCCTTGTGCGCCGTCTCCGCCTGTGAGACCCGCCCAAGAAGCGCAGAATACTGTTCTCTTTTCTTTCTATTCACGGCAGATTTATGTTTAATCAGGACACCCCTGATCACACTCTTGTGTGCCTCTCATACCGCAGTGTTATTCATGGAGTCATCTGCATTGAGGCAAAAGTACTCCTCAAGGTCTTTCTGCAGCTTTTGTTTCAGGAGAGGGTTATCCAGTAAGGGGTCCTCCACACAAAAGGGGTCACTGGGATATTGGGCAATCGGATCGTGCAGCACACTGGCGCATGATCTGACCATGTTATTGATCGTATACTGCAACCCGTTACAATTGATAAGCCCGCAGGAGATGATGGGCAATTTTTTATATACTAAGTGATTCAGCATTTAGCGGCTCTATCTTGCGTGTTCTATCAGCACTATGTGGCTGGGCTGGTGTTGCTTCTAGACGCTTCCACTTCACAATACTAGCACTTACAGTTGGCCACTGCAGGTCTAGTAGAGCAGACATTTCACAAATTAACTTGTGGCAAAGGTGGCATCCTATGACAAGTCACTGAGCTCTTCAGTACTGCCAATGTTTGCCTATGGAGATTTCATGGAAATGTTCTGGATATTATAAGCCTGTTGGCAATGGGTGTGGCTAAAACACACTAATTAGTAAGGGTATCCACATACTTCTGGCCATAAGAACTGAGTACATTTGATAATTGAAGTAAATTGGAAACTTTTTGAAGTAAAAATTGTATGCTCTGATTCACAAAAGAAAAGTCTGGGATTTTATGTCCCTTTAATTAATCTAATCCAGCATCCCTCTAGTGTGTCTTACCAAATTTAACAAGGTACCATTATATCACTATATCTTGTTTTCACTGATTGTTTAATAAAAATAGAGCATTACATAAGCCTTAAAGAGAAGTGAATTAAAAAAAAAAAAAACATACCAATGCCAAATGGAATAAATGCTTCTTTTTTAAGGATTTGTCCATGTTCATCTAAAAAGCGGCTGGGATTAAAATCATTGGGCTTTTCCCACACCTTTGGGTCCCTGTGTACAGCCCACAGATTAGCCAGCACCACACTGCCCTTGGGAATAGTGTATCCCTGAAATACTAGGTTAGAAAACAACAGAAATATCACATCATTATAAATTAAATGCAAAACAGACCAATAGGCAAATTATATCATTCCCTATACTGGAGCTTCCAGCTAGACTTTGTGAAGTTGATACATATACACACAATCTGACAATTAATTTCATTTTTATTTTGGAAATGCCCAGATATAAATAAAAAAAAAAACCTTCTTAAAATACTTTTATACAGTAGTTAATCTACAACATTACATAATTAGCTTATTACTGGCTATCAAGGTCTTATGCAACTATATAGCAAAACAAGTTCCTTTTAAAAATAGCACAATTTCACCATTTACATTTAAGTATGCATAAAATCCCATTTAAGTAAGGATCTATGTCAATATTTTACTGTATTGTCTATAAATGTATTGTTGATATTAATTTGTGTTTTACTCCACATGTATAAATATGGCTGGAACTGATAGTTTGTCATTTATTTAGGGCCAGTAAAGTTAACATTATTTAGGCTTCAAACCCCACATATCAACGTTGAGAACTAGGGGTAATAATGTGACAAATCTTTACTCATTGGTTAACTACTCTCAGGTGTCCATGGCTCATCAGATAGGTCATTAAAGAGACATTTTTGCACTGCTCGCTGCAAAGGGTTTAATAATCTGTGCTGTTTCCGTGCTGTAATATTTTATTGTGCATTGTTTTGATTATAAGCTTTATCTCATTTCTAGCTCTCCTGTTTTCTGCTATAGGACTAATAGGCCTGAACTAATGTAACACAGATATAAATAAAATGTCAGTCATTGTTTACCTGTGGTGTCAGAGGCCATGTGGGGGACAGACAGAGGGACAACAACAGTCATTCTCTGCACCTCCATGATTGTGGCTTCAGTGAAGGGCATTTGAGCCTTGTCAGTCAGTGATGGAGGTCGATCACGTCCAATGACTGCATCGATCTCAGCTTGGACTTTTTCTGTTTAAGAAAAAATTCTAATTGTGAATTTTTAACGAGCACGAAAACATTTTTGTTTAGCCCACAATTTATATGCACTTTTCCATAATTATAAATATCTGATGCAACAAAATTATACAACATGATTAATGAATGACAGCAACCATTAGGCTAGAAGAGACAATAAACACCATGTAATTACAAGATTTGTCTGCAGTCCTGCACATACTATGGGCTCGCTTCCATTGAGTCGTTATTCAGTTTGCGTGCACTTGCAAACCGTTAAATATGCTGTCGAAAGCAATATCGTTTATCGACTGTTTCCAATGGCGCGTTATACCTCAATATCGGCAGCAGGACTTCGGCTGCCGAAAAGATCTTCACGTCCCATAGAAAGTAATAGAAGCCGTTAATCGATAAATTATACCAGGTTTCCAATGAAAGCGCTAACCGTTAATACACTGTCGGAGGCTGTCGATACATCGAGAAATATTACCCCCAGCTCAACTAGGTGTAAAGGAGGAAAAAGAGGTTTTTTGAGGCCTGTTTCTCATTGAAATTGCAAATCCAAAAGAAATTATGAGTGTTTCAATGTACAAATAACATTATATATGCTACATTTATTGGTCCTATGTATAGGAATATTTGCACCCATGTTGTCATAGAAATATCAATATGTATGTACATATAAAATATATGCAAGCACCACAATTATGGAGCGACCTCCCGCACACTTTCAAACCTTCCCCATGCCTAATATCCTTTAAGAGAGATCCCTCTCTACATATCTCAAAACAGAATGCACCTGTCATTGTTGATTATATATTTCCTACCTGTTCTATGTTAAATTTTTGGGCATATGTATTATTATTGTTTTTTATTTTATTGTACCCATTGTATCAATGCAATGTTTTGTGTACCCAGGACATACTTGAAAACTATAGAAATCTCAATGTATCTTTCCTGGTAAAATATTATAAAAATAAATAAAAAAAGTTATATAGTGGGGAAGGGAAGGGTAGTCAAAGGGGGGATGGGAAGTGGGATAAGGTGGTTAATGAAAGGAGTAATAAAGGAAGATGGGGATATGGGGGGGTTAATGAAATAAAAAAAAAACAGAATTTATGTTTACCTGATAAATTACTTTCTCCAACGGTGTGTCCGGTCCACGGCGTCATCCTTACTTGTGGGATATTCTCTTCCCCAACAGGAAATGGCAAAGAGCCCAGCAAAGCTGGTCACATGATCCCTCCTAGGCTCCGCCTACCCCAGTCATTCGACCGACGTTAAGGAGGAATATTTGCATAGGAGAAACCATATGGTACCGTGGTGACTGTAGTTAAAGAAAATAAATTATCAGACCTGATTAAAAAAACCAGGGCGGGCCGTGGACCGGACACACCGTTGGAGAAAGTAATTTATCAGGTAAACATAAATTCTGTTTTCTCCAACATAGGTGTGTCCGGTCCACGGCGTCATCCTTACTTGTGGGAACCAATACCAAAGCTTTAGGACACGGATGAAGGGAGGGAGCAAATCAGGTCACCTAAATGGAAGGCACCACGGCTTGCAAAACCTTTCTCCCAAAAATAGCCTCAGAAGAAGCAAAAGTATCAAACTTGTAAAATTTGGTAAAAGTGTGCAGTGAAGACCAAGTCGCTGCCCTACATATCTGATCAACAGAAGCCTCGTTCTTGAAGGCCCATGTGGAAGCCACAGCCCTACTGGAATGAGCTGTGATTCTTTCGGGAGGCTGCCGTCCGGCAGTCTCGTAAGCCAATCTGATGATGCTTTTAATCCAAAAAGAGAGAGAGGTAGAAGTTGCTTTTTGACCTCTCCTTTTACCGGAATAAACAACAAACAAGGAAGATGTTTGTCTAAAATCCTTTGTAGCATCTAAATAGAATTTTAGAGCGCGAACAACATCCAAATTGTGCAACAAACGTTCCTTCTTTGAAACTGGTTTCGGACACAGAGAAGGTACGATAATCTCCTGGTTAATGTTTTTGTTAGAAACAACTTTTGGAAGAAAACCAGGTTTAGTACGTAAAACCACCTTATCTGCATGGAACACCAGATAAGGAGGAGAACACTGCAGAGCAGATAATTCTGAAACTCTTCTAGCAGAAGAAATTGCAACTAAAAACAAAACTTTCCAAGATAATAACTTAATATCAACGGAATGCAAGGGTTCAAACGGAACCCCCTGAAGAACTGAAAGAACTAGATTGAGACTCCAAGGAGGAGTCAAAGGTTTGTAAACAGGCTTAATTCTAACCAGAGCCTGAACAAAGGCTTGAACATCTGGCACAGCGGCCAGCTTTTTGTGAAGTAACACAGACAAGGCAGAAATCTGTCCCTTCAGGGAACTTGCAGATAATCCTTTTTCCAATCCTTCTTGAAGGAAGGATAGAATCCTAGGAATCTTAACCTTGTCCCAAGGGAATCCTTTAGATTCACACCAACAGATATATTTTTTCCAAATTTTGTGGTAAATCTTTCTAGTTACAGGCTTTCTGGCCTGAACAAGAGTATCGATAACAGAATCTGAGAATCCTCGCTTCGATAAGATCAAGCGTTCAATCTCCAAGCAGTCAGCTGGAGTGAAACCAGATTCGGATGTTCGAACGGACCCTGAACAAGAAGGTCTCGTCTCAAAGGTAGCTTCCAAGGAGGAGCCGATGACATATTCACCAGATCTGCGTACCAAGTCCTGCGTGGCCACGCAGGAGCTATCAAGATCACCGACGCCCTCTCCTGATTGATCCTGGCTACCAGCCTGGGGATGAGAGGAAACGGCGGGAACACATAAGCTAGTTTGAAGGTCCAAGGTGCTACTAGTGCATCCACTAGAGCCGCCTTGGGATCCCTGGATCTGGACCCGTAGCAAGGAACTTTGAAGTTCTGACGAGAGGCCATCAGATCCATGTCTGGAATGCCCCACAGCTGAGTGACTTGGGCAAAGATTTCCGGATGGAGTTCCCACTCCCCCGGATGCAATGTCTGACGACTCAGAAAATCCGCTTCCCAATTTTCCACTCCTGGGATGTGGATAGCAGACAGGTGGCAGGAGTGAGACTCCGCCCATAGAATGATTTTGGTCACTTCTTCCATCGCCAGAGAACTCCTTGTTCCCCCCTGATGGTTGATGTACGCAACAGTTGTCATGTTGTCTGATTGAAACCGTATGAACTTGGCCCTCGCTAGCTGAGGCCAAGCCTTGAGAGCATTGAATATCGCTCTCAGTTCCAGAATATTTATCGGTAGAAGAGATTCTTCCCGAGACCAAAGACCCTGAGCTTTCAGGGATCCCCAGACCGCGCCCCAGCCCATCAGACTGGCGTCGGTCGTGACAATGACCCACTCTGGTCTGCGGAATGTCATCCCTCGTGACAGGTTGTCCAGGGACAGCCACCAACGGAGTGAGTCTCTGGTCCTCTGATTTACTTGTATCTTCGGAGACAAGTCTGTATAGTCCCCATTCCACTGACTGAGCATGCACAGTTGTAATGGTCTTAGATGAATGCGTGCAAAAGGAACTATGTCCATTGCCGCTACCATCAACCCGATCACTTCCATGCACTGAGCTATGGAAGGAAGAGGAACGGAATGAAGTATCCGACAAGAGTCTAGAAGTTTTGTTTTTCTGGCCTCTGTCAGAAAAATCCTCATTTCTAAGGAGTCTATTATTGTTCCCAAGAAGGGAACCCTTGTTGACGGAGATAGAGAACTCTTTTCCACGTTCACTTTCCATCCGTGAGATCTGAGAAAGGCCAGGACAATGTCCGTGTGAGCCTTTGCTTGAGGAAGGGACGACGCTTGAATCAGAATGTCGTCCAAGTAAGGTAATACAGCAATGCCCCTTGGTCTTAGCACAGCTAGAAGGGACCCTAGTACCTTTGTGAAAATCCTTGGAGCAGTGGCTAATCCGAAAGGAAGCGCCACGAACTGGTAATGTTTGTCCAGGAATGCGAACCTCAGGAACCGATGATGTTCCTTGTGGATAGGAATATGTAGATACGCATCCTTTAAATCCACCGTGGTCATGAATTGACCTTCCTGGATGGAAGGAAGAATAGTTCGAATGGTTTCCATCTTGAACGATGGAACCTTGAGAAACTTGTTTAAGATCTTGAGATCTAAGATTGGTCTGAACGTTCCCTCTTTTTTGGGAACTATAAACAGATTGGAGTAGAACCCCATCCCTTGTTCTCTTAATGGAACGGGATGAATCACTCCCATTTTTAACAGGTCTTCTACACAATGTAAGAATGCCTGTCTTTTTATGTGGTCTGAAGACAACTGAGACCTGTGGAACCTCCCCCTTGGGGGAAGTCCCTTGAATTCCAGAAGATAACCTTGGGAGACTATTTCTAGCGCCCAAGGATCCAGAACATCTCTTGCCCAAGCCTGAGCGAAGAGAGAGAGTCTGCCCCCCACCAGATCCGGTCCCGGATCGGGGGCCAACATTTCATGCTGTCTTGGTAGCAGTGGCAGGTTTCTTGGCCTGCTTTCCCTTGTTCCAGCCTTGCATTGGTCTCCAAGCTGGCTTGGCTTGAGAAGTATTACCCTCTTGCTTAGAGGACGTAGCACTTCGGGCTGGTCCGTTTCTACGAAAGGGACGAAAATTAGGTTTATTTTTTGCCTTGAAAGGCCGATCCTGAGGAAGGGCGTGGCCCTTACCCCCAGTGATATCCGAGATAATCTCTTTCAAGTCAGGGCCAAACAGCGTTTTCCCCTTGAAAGGAATGTTAAGTAGCTTGTTCTTGGAAGACGCATCAGCCGACCAAGATTTCAACCAAAGCGCTCTGCGCGCCACAATAGCAAACCCAGAATTCTTAGCCGCTAACCTAGCCAATTGCAAAGTGGCGTCTAGGGTGAAAGAATTAGCCAATTTGAGAGCATTGATTCTGTCCATAATCTCCTCATAAGGAGGAGAATCACTGCCGACCGCCTTTATCAGCTCATCGAACCAGAAACATGCGGCTGTAGCGACAGGGACAATGCATGAAATTGGTTGTAGAAGGTAACCCTGCTGAACAAACATCTTTTTAAGCAAACCTTCTAATTTTTTATCCATAGGATCTTTGAAAGCACAACTATCCTCTATGGGTATAGTGGTGCGTTTGTTTAAAGTGGAAACCGCTCCCTCGACCTTGGGGACTGTCTGCCATAAGTCCTTTCTGGGGTCGACCATAGGAAACAATTTTTTAAATATGGGGGGAGGGACGAAAGGAATACCGGGCCTTTCCCATTCTTTATTAACAATGTCCGCCACCCGCTTGGGTATAGGAAAAGCTTCTGGGAGCCCCGGCACCTCTAGGAACTTGTCCATTTTACATAGTTTCTCTGGGATGACCAACTTGTCACAATCATCCAGAGTGGATAATACCTCCTTAAGCAGAATGCGGAGATGTTCCAACTTAAATTTAAATGCAATCACATCAGGTTCAGCTTGTTGAGAAATGTTCCCTGAATCAGTAATTTCTCCCTCAGACAAAACCTCCCTGGCCCCATCAGACTGAGTTAGGGGCCCTTCAGAAATATTAATATCAGCGTCGTCATGCTCTTCAGTATCTAAAACAGAGCAGTCGCGCTTACGCTGATAAGTGTTCATTTTGGCTAAAATGTTTTTGACAGAATTATCCATTACAGCCGTTAATTGTTGCATAGTAAGGAGTATTGGCGCCCTAGATGTACTAGGGGCCTCCTGAGTGGGCAAGACTCGTGTAGACGAAGGAGGGAATGATGCAGTACCATGCTTACTCCCCTCACTTGAGGAATCATCTTGGGCATCATTGTCATTGTCACATAAATCACATTTATTTAAATGAATAGGAATTCTGGCTTCCCCACATTCAGAACACAATCTATCTGGTAGTTCAGACATGTTAAACAGGCATAAACTTGATAACAAGTACAAAAAACGTTTTAAAATAAAACCGTTACTGTCACTTTAAATTTTAAACTGAACACACTTTATTACTGCAAATGCGAAAAAACATGAAGGAATTGTTCAAAATTCACCAAATTTTCACCACAGTGTCTTAAAGCTTTAAAAGTATTGCACACCAAATTTGGAAGCTTTAACCCTTAAAATAACGGAACCGGAGCCGTTTTGAACTATAACCCCTTTACAGTCCCTGGTATCTGCTTTGCTGAGACCCAACCAAGCCCCAAGGGGAATACGATACCAAATGACGCCTTCAGAAAGTCTTTTCTAAGTATCAGAGCTCCTCTCACATGCGACTGCATGCCATGCCTCTCAAAAACAAGTGCGCAACACCGGCGCGAAAATGAGGCTCTGCCTATGCTTTGGGAAAGCCCCTAAAGAATAAGGTGTCTAAAACAGTGCCTGCCGATATTATTATATCAAAATACCCAGATAAAATGATTCCTCAAGGCTAAATATGTGTTAATAATCAATCGATTTAGCCCAAAAAAAGTCTACAGTCTTAATAAGCCCTTTTTGAAGCCCTTATTTACAATCGTAATAAACATGGCTTACCGGATCCCAGAGGGAAAATGACAGCTTCCAGCACTACATCGTCTTGTTAGAATGTGTCATACCTCAAGCAGCAAGAGACTGCTCACTGTTCCCCCCACTGAAGTTAATTGCTCTCAACAGTCCTGTGTGGAACAGCCATGGATTTTAGTGACGGTTGCTAAAATCATTTTCCTCATACAAACAGAAATCTTCATCTCTTTTCTGTTTCTGAGTAAATAGTACATACCAGCACTATTTCAAAATAACAAACTCTTGATTGAATAATAAAAACTAGTTAAACACTAAAAAACTCTAAGCCATCTCCGTGGAGATGTTGCCTGTACAACGGCAAAGAGAATGACTGGGGTAGGCGGAGCCTAGGAGGGATCATGTGACCAGCTTTGCTGGGCTCTTTGCCATTTCCTGTTGGGGAAGAGAATATCCCACAAGTAAGGATGACGCCGTGGACCGGACACACCTATGTTGGAGAAATGTGAATGTGTTTGTATCAAATAAAAGTGTGTGTGTGTGTTTGTGTGTATAAACTAATGTGCGTTAATTAACTAATGTATGGATGTGTGTGTGTGTGTGTGTTCCTAATATTATATGAGGCCTACAATAAGAATATATGAAAATAAAATATCAAACTCTCCACTAACTCTCAAACAACTCTCAAAAACCCAAAACTCCTACCAACGCAACTAGCTCCCGTGTCTTTCTCTCTAGAGGCGATCACAGATAAAGAGCGCAGACGCAAACCGTTATTATTATAGACAGAGGTCGGGTTACCATGGCAATGCACTTGTTATGGGGCGCTTTTTCGACAAATCCGACATCGGTTGGCAACGCAAACTTACATACGGCCGAAAAGAGCGACTGCGCGCAACACGCTAATCTTTTCAATGGAAACCTGGTACTAAAATGGAGCCGTAAATTACTTTTAGCTGTCGTCCGCTTCGGTAGCTTACGGCTCCATTTTAACGACTCAATGGAAGCGAACTCTATGTGTGTTTTGAAATACATTAACACATTGTCTGCTGTAATTGTTTTTCAATAGCCACTACTAACCTTATTAATTATATTGCAAAGTTGTTTTTAGTACACATAAACATTTTATATTGCAATCTCAATGTGTTTGTTACCCCTTTAAAAGGACAGTAAAGTAAAAAAAATAAACTTAAAGTGAATATACATGTTCATGAATGAGTGCCCGTTTTTAAAAATACTATTAAAAACAGGGGCACTTTTATTCATGAAAGTTTACATTGCAGCGGTTTTAAAATACTTACCTTTTTCTTCTTCCAAGCCGGTCCAGCGATCCCCCGCCTGCAGATCCTCTGTACATAAGTCAGCAATGGCGAATCCGGCTTCCTCCAATTATGGCTACCCCCCCAGAGAAAACATTTCCTGAGGCCACGCCATGATTGGAGGAAGTCGGTTTCGTCATTGCTGTGCTAAGTATAGCATGACAAGCGTGCGGGGGATCGCTGGTCTGGCTTGGAAGAAGAAAAAGGTAAGTATTTTAACAAAATCGCTGCAATGTAAACTTTCATGAATTAAAGTGCCCCCGTTTTTAATAGTATTTTTAAAAACCTGGCACTTATTCATGAAAATTTACATTCACTTTAAAGAGATTGGAATGAGCATGAAAAAAAAATTGAAAACAAAAAAACAAAATCCCAAAACTTTTACTTATATTATGAATTTTCCTTAGTTCTCTTGGTATCCTTTGTTAAAACATAATCGTAGGTAAGAAGAATTGTACAAATGTTTAAAAATGACAGTTATTATTATCATCAATTTTATTTTACTGGATAATTATTTTGCTATTGATAAGTTAAGACATGTATGGTTTCTGAATATGGCAAAACTTAAAGGGACATTAAAGTCAACATATCATGATTCAAATAGAACATGAAAACTTTAAACAACTTTCTAATTTCTATTATCTAATTTGCTTTGACTATTGTATCCTTTGTTGAAAAACATACCTAGGTAGGCTCAGGAGCAGCAATGCACTACTGAGAGCTAGCTGCTGATTGGTGGCTGCACATATATGCTTCTTGCCACTGACTCACCAGATGTTTTTAGCTAGCTCCCAGACGTACATTGCTGCTCCTTCAACAAAGGATACCAAGAAAATAAAAGGGATAGCCTAGTCAAAATTAAACTTCATGATTCAGATAGAGCATGCAATTTTATGCAACTGTCTAATTTACTCCTATTATCAATTTTTCTTTGTTTTCTTAGTATCTTTATTTGAAAAAGCTGGAATTTTAGCTTAGGAACCGGCCCAATTTTGGTTTAGCACCTGGGTGGCACTTGCTGATTGGTGTCTAAATATAGCCACCAATCAGCTAGCGCTACCCAGGGTGCTAAATAAAAAATGTGCTGGTTCCTAAGCTTACATTCCAGCCTTTTCAAATAAAGATACAAAGAAAAATTGATAATAGGTGTAAATTAGAAAGTTGCTTAAAATAATATTTATATATATTGCTGCTCCACTAATCCAGTGTGCTAGTTACACACTTCTAAAAAACAGATGTACCAAAAACAAACAAAGAGAGCAGAACACTACTCTAAGTTAAACTTTAATATCCAAGATTAAAAGCACTCACGCATCATAACCTCAAAATCGTCTGCGAAGATACAAAGACCATCCGCTTTCAGTCCATACAGAAACTCCCTTGAAACTTCCCGCTAATATCCCTTCAGATGTCTGCAGGACAATGATTTCCGATAGTTTCTCTCACTGTTCTAATAAGAACACACACGCTGTTCTTAATGCGACCCTGCTGCTGGCTCCAAAGTCACTTCCAGGAAACTTTATTTGTCAGAATGGGCATGGCCTAACGCATTTCGTAGGGTCCTCCCAACTTCATCAGAGGCTGCCCATTTTCTGAAGGTAACTTATTTTATAGTTAGGCCACATTAGCTACTATATATTATCTGAATAACCATCTATCTAAAATATTGTTGATGAATTAAAAAAAAAATCTATGGGAAAGTTTAAGTACAGGATGGGCTTAACATAAAATACATACTTCATTTATTTAATAAAGACTGCCCTCAAAAAATACAAAGTTATAAAATTATAAAGTTACAAAAATAAACCCAATTCAAAATGCCAGATTCATGGGCGTCTGCAAAAATTTTTGCAAGGTGGGGCAAAAAAATAAAATACCCTAAGCATAATAATATCAGTGGCAACATAGGAAGCAGACAGATTTGCTCTTCGTAAGTAAATATGAGCTGCACATAATTTTAAACATGGTGGCTCGATGATGTCAAAATAGTGATTGAAGTGAGTGCTTATGCTTAGATATAAGGCAGGGCTTGACAAATATGATATGAAAATCTTGGAGCCCCAAAATAATGCATGCCTTTAACCAAACAAACTGAGATACATACAAGTGTAACAAAAGCCTTTAATAATTTCCCTAAAAGCATACAAAACAGGGAAATGAACTGCACTCTCAAATGGGACTGGATGCATGTCTCATGTCGCTGCAAAACTCACAGCCATGGGCACTCACCAGCACTCACAGACAGCTGCACAGCTCTCAGTGACTCAGGCAGTTAACCCCAGGCCAGCCTGGGTGCAAATCCCATAGGGAGAATTTCAAAACAAAAATATTAGTCAGGTCAGGGGAGGAGAGGCAACTTTGACTCAGGGAGGCAAGTACAATCTAGTGGCCTAAAAACAGCAACACTACCCCCTTTAAAATGCTATGTTGACACGCTGCATTATTATACAGTTTACATTCAAATTTTATTTTAAACAACACTACTTTCTGATTTGGAATGAACATGCTGAACTGTATAACACCTATAAGTATCCATACACTGATAATAAACATGCTTAAACACATAATGGTGGTAAGTATACATATATATATATATATATATATATATATACACACACAAACACACACATACAGTATATACATACATACACATACTCATAATAAGCATATTGTGTTGTGTAATGAATATTAGACCTATATACTGATAAAAGGGTGATAAAGGTGTAACAATTTTTTACTATCTGTGTTCACCAAAATATTTGTATTAATATATGATATTATGTAGTGTGAAAGCAAAAGGAGGAAGCTGAAGTCCTTGAATGTTAATAATCCATTTTCTTTATTCAATATAGGATAAAATCCATGACACCAAAACACAAGGACATAAAATGCAGGCTGGTCTGACTAGTTTCGGCGTAGTGCCGTAATCATAAACATTCTACACACTGAGAAGTGAACATCTTAAAAAGGATATCCTGCACAAGTATTGGTTGATTAAGAGGGAGGAACAAAACCTCCTCTTTAACTCCTCAGTTATCTTATGCTCTAACATCCCCTTTGTGTACCTCAGTTATAAGCCAAAAATATTTTGGCCATTTTAGACATAGATATATATTTTATATATTTTTTGTCAACTTTTACTGAATGGGTCTAGGGAGTTACAGCTATATCATATATCAGCTATGGGTCGGTATTCGCATATTCTATACATATATTTGTATTGTATGTGCAATTAATGTTATGCAAATACTGTTTAAAATCTCTTATTCACAAAGCTTTGTATAAATTATGCCTCAAAAATACCATACCAGAGTCTTATTTTGCTATAATTATGTTTAAAACAAATATTGATTAAGATAACTAAGGGTTAAAGAGGAGTTTTTTTCCTCCCTCTTAATCAACCAATACTTGTGCAGGATATCCTTTCTCTTGTAAGATGTATCGAGTCCACGGATTCATCCATACTTGTGGGATATTCTCCTTCCTTACAGGAAGTGGCAAAGAGAGCACCCACAGCAAAGCTGTCTATATAGCTCCTCCCCTAGCTCCACCCCCCCAGTCATTCTCTTTGCCTACTCTAAAGTACTAGGAAGGGTAAAGTGAGTGTGGTGACAAAAATGTTAGTTTTAATTTTCTCAAGCAAAAGTTTGTTATTTTAAATGGTACCGGTATGTAACATTTACTCTCTGGCAGAAAAGGGATGAAGATTTCTGCAAGAAGGATGATGATCTTAGCACTTTGTAACTAAGATCGACTGCTGTTCTCACAAGGGCTGAAGAGTACAGGAAAACTTCAGTTGGGGGAACGGTTTGCAGGCTAAACTGCATTGAGGTATGTTCAGTCTATTTTTTTCTAGACAGACTGTGTTATTTCTAGAAAAGGCTGGCAATATCCCCATGAGAGAAGGGTAAGCTGTATTCAGACACTTAGTAGGAATCCCAGCTTGCATAAAGGGCTCATTAGTTACTGGTGACACTGATAGGAAAAAACGTTTTTGTTTTATTGCAAATATAACGTTTTTTGAGGGACTTTAAGGGGTCATTGTGGCTTGTTTAAGGGTTATTAACCCACATGGCTAGTTTAAGAAACACTCTGTTGTGTTTCTTTTAGGCCCCATAACATCGAGTGGGGTGGGAGGGGCCTATTTTTGCGCCTCAGTTGTGCAGTTTCTTTTCCTCAGAGACATCCAGCTGCTTCTCCAGAGGTTCCTACTGTGTTTGAGGGCTGTAAAGAAGTTTATTTCCCCACAAATCGTTCCTAAAAGGGCAGGTAGGCGCCACAGCAGAGCTGTGGCAAGGTGCTGAACGTTTTTTACCGGTTTTGACGTTTTGTCAATCCGGATTTTACATCAAGGTTTTCTTCTCCAACCTATTGCGTGCATTGTTCCTGTAACTACTGCAGCTGCTTTCTGGTTTGAGGCTCTAGAAGAGGCTCTTCAGATGGAGACTCCATTAGAGGATATTATGGACAGAATTAAGGCCCTTAATTTGGCTAATTCTTTCATTACAGATGCCGCTTTTCAACTGGCTAAATTAGCGGCAAAGAATTCTGAAAATCCCTTTCAAAGGAAAGACCCTATTCGGGCCTGAACTGAAAGAGATTATTTCAGACATCACTGGAGGGAAAGGCCATGCCCTCCCTCAGGATAGAACAAATAAAATGAGGACCAAACAAAATAATTTTCGTTCCTTTCGGAACTTCAAGAGTGGTCCCGCTTCAGCTTCCTCTGCTGCAAAGCAAGAGGGGAATTTTGCCCAATCCAAATCAGTCTGGAGACCTAACCAGGCTTGGAACAAGGGTAAACAGGCCAAGAAGCCTGCAGCTGCCTCTAAGACAGCATGAAGGGGTAGCCCCCGATCCGGGATCGGATCTAGTAGGGGGCAGACTCTCTTCGCTCAGGCTTGGGCTAGAGATGAGAGGGCCCAATGGCACCACTGGTTGTAAATAAGGAATATAGTTATTGATACTTATATGATAATAAAATTAGGTGGAAGATAAAAATCTTGTATTCCACTTATTGTGTTTATAGTATCATTGTTAGGTGCTGTGTACTACTAGACTGGGAACAGAAATTGGGGATTAACATCTCCAAAAGAATGTACACTTGATTAGCACTCTAATTCCCTAATATGGAATTGTTTGCTGAGTTTCAGGAATGCGGATCAGTGAATTTAATTAAAACATAACTTTTATTGGACTATATATTAAAACTAAATGGAACAGATAATACTTTAAAAACCCAGGAATGAGTCAACTTTGATAGGAGTATGAAATAGAGCTATAATAAACCAAATAGGTAGTTGCTATAAGATAAATCTTAATATATATTTCGACTAGAATACTGCCAACTCTCTGAGTTATCCGTTTCTAATACAAGTAGGAGTTAACCTAAAAGATTGTTGGGACATTCATAGTTCCAGTTAGTTTACTGAAACAAATGTCAGATTATGTAGAGTAGTGATTATGGTATCTTGTGGTATACCATGTACTTGAATATGAGGTTCGGTGTATTTGGGTTGCTTTTACAATGTTAACCCCTTTTAAGGTGTAATAAGTTAACTATTGTTGCACCCTAATGCTAATATCAAAATCTCACTAGCAGTACAAAACTATTGTTGCACCATAAGGCTAATATCAAAATCTCACTAGCAGTACATATATATTTTTTTTTTTTTATTTTAGAAGATTTGTATTGGATAACGTTCTTCAGCTAGCTAATAAATAACACTGAATAAGTGAATTCGTCATATATTTATAAACACCTTTGTATGGGTCTCATCAGTGTATTTGTCACAAAGTCTAGGTATTCTAGATTCAGGCTTTTATCAAGATTTGCTACAGTATATTTTCTGATTTATTTGCTCTCTGAATTATTTCTAATGTAGGTAAACCATTGGATTTTAGCTGCAGCTGTTGTAACATAGCATAATGGTTTGCTGATATGGCTTGTTTATGAAGCTCAAGGTGGTATACAAGGTTAATCACCAGAGTTCTGATAGTACTCTAGATTCTAAGGAGCTAAGTATAGATCGAGTAACTTTCAATCATTAGTTAAACTGTGGTACTCGATATATGTGGACCTTATATAAAGTTTGCTAGTAAATGTTATCAAGCTCAATCTATGTGACTTTTTTAATCAAATCGTATCGGAACCACTTGCTGCAGCATAATTCTCGCGCTGCAAATGAGTATCAATCTATCAGCAGTGACTTAGCACCATTAGCGTCATAGTTTTTATGATTATTGACCGCTTGGTAGCTCAAAAATTATTAATCGATACTCATTTGCAGCGCGAGAATTATGCTGCAGCAAGTTGTTCCGATACGATTTGATTAAAAAAGTCACATAGATTGAGCTTGATAACATTTACTAGCAAACTTTATATAAGGTCCACATATATCGAGTACCACAGTTTAACTAATGATTGAAAGTTACTCGATCTATACTTAGCTCCTTAGAATCTAGAGTACTATCAGAACTCTGGTGATTAACCTTGTATACCACCTTGAGCTTCATAAACAAGCCATATCAGCAAACCATTATGCTATGTTACAACAGCTGCAGCTAAAATCCAATGGTTTACCTACATTAGAAATAATTCAGAGAGCAAATAAATCAGAAATATACTGTAGCAAATCTTGATAAAAGCCTGAATCTAGAATACCTAGACTTTGTGACAAATACACTGATGAGACCCATACAAAGGTGTTTATAAATATATGACGAATTCACTTATTCAGTGTTATTTATTAGCTAGCTGAAGAACGTTATCCAATACAAATCTTCTAAAATAAAAAAAGAAAAAATATATATGTACTGCTAGTGAGATTTTGATATTAGCCTTATGGTGCAACAATAGTTTTGTACTGCTAGTGAGATTTTGATATTAGCATTAGGGTGCAACAATAGTTAACTTATTACACCTTAAAAGGGGTTAACATTGTAAAAGCAACCCAAATACACCGAACCTCATATTCAAGTACATGGTATACCACAAGATACCATAATCACTACTCTACATAATCTGACATTTGTTTCAGTAAACTAACTGGAACTATGAATGTCCCAACAATCTTTTAGGTTAACTCCTACTTGTATTAGAAACGGATAACTCAGAGAGTTGGCAGTATTCTAGTCGAAATATATATTAAGATTTATCTTATAGCAACTACCTATTTGGTTTAATATAGCTCTATTTCATACTCCTATCAAAGTTGACTCATTCCTGGGTTTTTAAAGTATTATCTGTTCCATTTAATTTTAATATATAGTCCAATAAAAGTTATGTTTTAATTTAATTCACTGATCCGCATTCCTGAAACTCAGCAAACAATTCCATATTAGGGAATTAGAGTGCTAATCAAGTGTACATTCTTTTGGAGATGTTAATCCCCAATTTCTGTTCTTGGGCTAGAGATGTTCACGAATCCTGGGCTTTAGAAATTGTGTCCCAGGGATATCTTCTGGACTTCAAAGACTCTCCCCCAAGGGGGAGATTTCACATTTCTCAATTGTCTGCAAACCAGACAAAGAGAGAGGCGTTCTTACGCTGTGTAGAAGACCTACATACCATGGGAGTAATCCACCCAGTTCCAAAAGCGGAACAAGGGCTAGGGTTTTACTCAAACCTGTTTGTGGTTCCCAAAAAAGAGGGAACTTTCAGACCAATCTTGGATCTCAAAATTCTAAACAAATTCCTCAGCGTACCATCATTCAAGATGGAGACTATTCGGACTATTCTACCGTTGATCCAGGAGGGTCAATATATGACTACCGTGGACTTAAAGGATGCGTATCTACACATCCCTATTCACAGAGATCATCATCAATTCCTCAGGTTCGCCTTTCTGGACAGGAATTACCAGTTCGTGGCTCTTCCCTTCGGGTTGGCCACGGCTCCCAGAATTTTCACAAAGGTGCTAGGGTCCCTTTTGGCGGTTTTAAGACCGCGGGGCATAGCAGTGGCGCCTTATCTAGACGACATCTTGATTCAGGAGTCTACTTTCCAGCTAGCCAAGTCTCACACGGACATCGTGTTGGCTTTTCTGAGATCTCACGGGTGGAAGGTGAACATAAAAAAAGAGTTATCTCTTCCCTCTCACAAGAGTTTCCTTCCTAGGGACTCTGATAGACTCGGTAGAAATGAAAATATTTCTGACGGAGGTCAGAAAATCAAAACTCTTAACCACTTGCCGAGCTCTTCATTCCATTCCTCGGCCATCAGTGGCTCAGTGTATGGAGGTAATCGGACTCATGGTAGCGGCAATGGACATAGTTCTTTTTGCCCGCCTACACCTCAGACCACTGCAACTATGCATGCTCAAACAGTGGAATGGGGATTATGCAGATTTATCTCCTCAACTGCATCTGGACCAGGAGACCAGAGATTCTCTTCTCTGGTGGTTGTCTCAGGACCACCTGGCTCAGGGAATGTGTTTCCGCAGGCCAGAGTGGCTCATAGTAACGACAGATGCCAGCCTGCTAGGCTGGGGTGCTGTCTGGAACTCCCTGAAAGCACAGGGCTTATGGTCTCGGGAGGAAACTCTACTCCCGATAAACATTCTAGAACTGAGAGCGATATTCAATGCGCTTCAGGCGTGGCCTCAGCTAGCTGCGGCCAAATTCATCAGATTTCAGTCGAACAACATCACGACTGTAGCTTATATCAATCATCAAGGAGGAACACAGAGTTCTCTAGCGATGATGGAGGTAACCAAAATAATCCGATGGGTGGAGGATCACTCTTGCCATCTCTCAGCAATCCATATCCCAGGGGTAGAGAACTGGGAGGCGGATTTCCTAAGTCGTCAGACTTTTCATCCGGGGAGTGGGAGCTCCATCCGGAGGTATTTGCCCAGCTAACTGAGCTATGGGGCACACCAGAATTGGATCTGATGGCGTCCCGGCAGAATGCCAAACTTCCTCGTTACAGGTCCAGGTCCCGGGATCCCCAGGCGGTACTGATAGATGCTCTAGCAGTGCCCTGGTCCTTCAATCTGGCCTATGTATTTCCACCGTTTCCTCTCCTCTCACGTCTGGTTGCCAGAATCAAGCAGGAGAGAGCTTCGGTGATTCTGATAGCACCTGCGTGGCCACACAGGACTTGGTATGCAGACCTAGTGGACATGTCATCGGTTCCACCGTGGACTCTGACAATGAGGCAGGACCTTCTAATCCAAGGTCCATTCACGCATCCAAATCTAATTTCTCTGCGTCTGACTGCTTGGAGATTGAACGCCTGCTTCTATCAAAGCGTGGTTTCTCTGAGTCGGGCATTGATACCCTGATTCAAGCTAGAAAGCCTGTCACCAGGAAGATCTATCATAAGATTTGGCGCAAATATTTTTATTGGTGTGAATACAAGGGTTACTCATGGAGTAAGATTAGGATTCCTAGAATATTGTCCTTTCTCCAAGAAGGATTCGAGAAGGGATTATCAGCTAGTTCCTTAAAAGGACAAATATCTGCTTTGTCTATTCTTTTACACAAACGTCTGGCAGATGTCCCAGACGTTCAAGCGTTTAGTCAGGCCTTGGTCAGGATCAAGCCTGTATTTAAACCTGTTGCTCCGCCATGGAGCCTAAACTTAGTTTTTAAAAGTTCTTCAAGGGGTTCCGTTTGAACCTATGCATTCCATAGATATTAAGCTTCTATCTTAGAAAGTTTTGTTTTTAGTAGCTATCTCTTCGGCTCAAAGAGTTTCTGAGTTATCTGCTTTACAGTGTGATTCACCTTACCTTGTTTTCCATGCAGATAAGGTGGTTTTGCGTACAAAACCTGGGTTTCTTCCTAAGGTTGTTTCTAATAGGAATATCAATCAGGAAATTGTTGTTCCTTCACTGTGTCCTAATCCTTCATCAAAGAAGGAACGTCTGTTGCACAATCTTGATGTGATTCGTGCTTTAAAATTCTACTTACAAGCAACTAAAGATTTCCGTCATACATCTTCATTGTTTGTTGTTTATTCTGGTAAACGAGAGGTCAAAAGGCTACGGCTACCTCTCTTTCCTTTTGGCTGAAAAGCATCATCCGTTTGGCTTATGAGACTGCTGGCCAGCAGCCTCCTGAAAGAATTACTGCTCATTCTACTAGAGCAGTGGCTTCCACATGGGCTTTTAAAAATGAGGCTTCTGTGGAACAGATTTGTAAGGCGGCGACTTGGTCTTCGCTTCATACTTTTTCCAAATTTTACAAATTCGATACTTTTGCTTCTTCGGAGGCTATTTTTGGGAGAAAGGTTCTACAAGCAGTGATGCCTTCTGTTTAAGGTACCTGTCTTGTCCCTCCCTTCATCCGTGTCCTAAAGCTTTGGTATTGGTATCTCACAAGTATGGATGAATCCATGGACTCGATACATCTTACAAGAAAAAACATAATTTATGCTTACCTGATAAATGTATTTCTCTTGTGATGTATTGAGTCCACGGCCCGCCCTGTTTATTTAAGACAGGCAGTATATTTTTATTTAAAAAACTTCAGTTACCACTGCACCCTATAGTTTCTCCTTTTTCTTCCTAGCCTTCGGTCAAATGACTGGGGGGTGGGGCTAGGGGAGGAGCTATATACACAGCTCTGCTGTGGGTGCTCTCTTTGCCACTTCCTGTAAGGAAGGAGAATATCCCACAAGTATGGATGAATCCGTGGACTCGATACATCACAAGAGAAATACATTTATCATGTAAGCATAAATTATGTTTTTTAAGATGTTCACTTCTCAGTGTCTAGCAGGTTTATGATTATGGCACTACACCGAAACTAGTAAGACCAGCCTGCATTTTATGTCCTTGTGTTTTGGTGTCTTGGATTTTATCCTATATTGAATAAAGAAAATGGATTTTTAACATTCAAGGACTTCTGCTTCCTCCTTTTGCTTTTATACTTTATTGGGACTACAAGGAGTCCCTTTTCTGGCAGAAATCCTTTTGTGTGTCCTCACACTCAATAGCCAATGCTACTACTGTTCTAGGATATCCAAGATACAGCTTCGTTTGTAAGGAGAAGCTGATTGGCCAAGCATAACACACCTCTTTACACACACCCCTGCTGACGTCGCACGCTACACCCGCTATACCCGGAAATAAGCTAGAACGGAGAGGAGGCAGCGTCTCATGTGAACCGGTGTTTAAACCGGAATTGTCTACACGCTACATAAGTACACCTCTGAGGAGTTCTAGCAACCGGGAACCAGATGATAGAAGGCTGATCACGGCAGAAGGGTGAGTGTTTTGATCCCTACTCCGCAACTGTGGATGCCGGATAGCTACAGGACTGGGGTTTTTGTGTTTAGGTGTTTGATTACTGCAAAATAAGTGTTGATTACCTTTTGTGGACATTGCTGGCCTATTCATGTCTGCCCTCATGTGAACTTTATTGCAACTATACATATATGTGGCTACGAGTCTTCCACTATCCGCTTAAGTGTATGAGATGTTTTGACTGGGAACCTTTTCTATGTTTATTATATAGTGTGATCTGTCTGCCACACACTATAGTTACTGAGTATGTTGCTGTTGCTTGTCAATCCTTCCTCCCTGGCTGGTTATTAAAAAAAAAAATCAGTGGGGTGCGTAATCCACTGCTCACTTTTGCAGCACACAACTATATAAGAAGAAAAATGGAAGAGTCATTTAATCTAGCTGTGTGCTTGCAAATGTGTTCCTGGCAAGCTGACGCCCATGACCAGATTCCCTTCATACATTCAGATGATTGTCACAAATAAATTATCAAAAAACTCATTCATAGAGTATTGATGGAAAATAAATAAATATATATATGTGCTCAGACATAATGCAGACTGACAGAATGCCGAAGCACATTTGTCCATCAGACATATGTCCGAGAGACTGTATTACGACCTCGGCCGAGGGCAGATACGTTCCAGAGTGCTCTGTTCTAATCAGAGCCTCGGGCAACGCAACCACCTCTGGAAACCTAACCATGGGTCCCGTCCCCCCCCACGACTTTGCTTTTAACTATCCGTTTATCTATCTGTCTGTCTATCTTTCGATCTGTAGCTAGCCTTATCTATCTATCTTGTGGCTGGACTGTTATCCAACTGCCATTTGTCGGAATATTATCCGTCACACAAATGTCAGTTGGACAAATGTCCGTCGGATAACGGTCTGGTCACAAGATATATATATATATATATATATATATATATGGGCTTATAACGGACAGTACTTTACCCACCAACATAGACAACAAAAGTTCTTCCACAAACACAGATTGACATGTACTACGACCCACATTGAATACTTATTACATTGTGTTTGTGGGCTGTTCTATGTGGGTAAAACCACTGATGATCTACGTACCCGGATGGCTAACCATCGTTCAGCTATAAGGACAGGCCTCAATAAGGGCACCTCAGAAAAACTGGTTTATTACCTAAAATATACTATTATCGATCATGTGCCCCCACTTACCAGTGGAGGTGATAGAAATACCCTATTACTGAGAGGAGAAGCACGCTGGACTTATGTGCTAGATGCCCTTATTACAAAAGGATTGAACACCCATCTGGATTGGCAAGCTTGCCTCTAGGTCACCTGGGTGACTGTGCTCTCCATTTGAATGGCCTATATTAAATCTTTTAACTACACCTAGTAATTTCTAATTGCTTATAAAGTGTTTTGATTTGAATGGTATTTAGGTCCTTTATTCATCTATTGAAGATATTGTTTCTGTTGCTGTTAAATCTATAGTTCACTTTATTGGGTCCATTGGGTCCTTAAGGGCTGTTTCATTAAAACTCTATAATGGAGACACGTAACACATTCTGTGGATGGATCTTAACTATTAGCTGCGCCCTAATTTGGGTGATACCATTTGTGCCTCTTTAGCGGTTGATTGATTCCTTGCCCTCAATGCCTTGCGTCTCTCACTTATATGTAGTTCTTTATATACTGTCTACGTGTTATAGGTCTTGCTACCTGTCATTTACATTTGTTTTGCAGCCTGTCAACAACAAGCCAGTTATTACCACCACGCTCGAGATTGGGCTAGTTTAATTGGCCAGCGGGTTTGTATACAGTGGTTGCTATGGTGACTGGTTGATGCTGACTGGCTATTGCAGTGGATGCCGGTTCCGGTGTAATTCTCTATATAATATAGATGAGATACAGGCACGCATTTTCCTACATGGCTAATGTAATATTCATCATGTTTATACTATCATGTGTATGTGTATTAGGATGTTTACTCTTGGGGCTGTTTTATTCGATCTTTGTGATGGGGACACGTAAGACACCCTGTGGCTGGATGTATCTTGGTTATTAACTGATTTTTGCTTTGGGTGGCACTATCTTGGCCTCTTTAGAAGTTGCCCTCAGTATTCCCTATATCCAGTAGTATAGGTCTCGCTACCTGTCATTTACATATTTTTTACAGCCTGTCAGCAACAAGCCGGTTATCGCCACAGCTTTGTGGTTTAATTCTAGGCGTTAGACTGAGTTTGTTTGGTATATCCTTTAGGATCTAATTAATTATATGTTTGTCACAATTTTGCAGGACCATTATCCTGCGTTGCTCAAGATGGTTACGTCATCAAGAGGTGGCGCCCTACTTGGGAGAGCGTGTGTGATGGAGGTATCACTTATATAGGGTGTTTGGTGTTGGAGTAAGTTTATTGTTTCTTGTCTGAGGAATGTGTTAAAGTCCTAGTGAGTGCACTCTTGTTACTGTGCATATTTTCTGTTGCACCCCAGGTGAATTGCCTTCTGGAATCTGGAGTGATTGTCTGTTTGGTGAGATTACCAAAGTCTTATTCATACCTCTTGGTTCAATAGTACAAAGGGTATAAATCCAAAATGTCTCACGCTGCCTTAAAAATAAGACTCTATTACCTCCTCTTATAAGTGATCTAACCTGCTCTATTGCTTTAGCTTTCAAAGTGCTGGAATCTTTTTGACGATTTTCTGCGAAGTGTGCAGACACCCCATGTCCCATGTATCCTAACTCTATCTCTTATATGTTCATGGAAGTGTGCTTTGTGTAACCTATATACTTCATGTGACATAAACATCTCAACATATACACCAGGGGTCGCCAACCTTTCAGACCTCATAGACCATTAAACTCACAATTTTGAATCCCGAAGACCACTAACATGATTTTTTTTAAAAGGTACACACCTCTATAATGTGTGTGTGTGTGTGTATATATATATATATTTATATATATATATACACATACACACTAGCACACACACACATACTGTACATAACTAGTATAACAATAGCTTTACATTATGTATATATTTACACATTTTTAAGAATTATTTTTTGGAATTAACTAACAATGACAGAACTGAGAGAATACTTCCAAATGACAGATTTGGAGTGCCAACTTTTAAGCTGGAAACAGAGGCAGAAAGTGGGAAAAAAAGAATTATGTTTAAAATGACCACAAGACTTCCAAGTTACCTCCCAATTTAGGAATTATTCAAAACTACTTATGATCAATGACAGACATTGGAGCCATAAATTAAGTTTATATCAGAAAGCTCTCAATATGGATGTGAGCTAACCACGACTGATGTTACTGGCAATTACTATAATACTGGTGGGATATGGCTGATCTGCTGGATGGAAATTACTGGAATTAAGGTGGAATGGCTTTGTGTGCAGGGAAATTATTAGAATGAAAAATAATTAATATTTAATAAAAAAAAAAAAAGATGAAGGGGAGAAAGACAAACAGTGCTGTAAGTCCACCTGAAGGAATTAGGAAAACTACTACAAAGAGACAGATAAAGGGAAGAAAATAAATTAAATATAAGAGACATTTAAAAAAAAATAAAAAAATAGTGGAATTAATACTTTAATTCCACTATTTCAAGACTATACTGCTGGCTTTAGAATGGAAGCATCTTTCTCTGAGCAACGCACCGGTGTGTGTGTGTGGGGGGGAGTTTAAAAAGTAAATTTATGCTTACCTGATAAATTAATTTCTTCTACGATACGACGAGTCCACGGATTTCATCCTTACTTGTGGGATATTAACCTCCTGCTAACAGGAAGTGGCAAAGAGCACCACAGCAGAGCTGTATATATAGCTCCTCCCTTCCCTCCACCCCCAGTCATTCTACCGAAGGTTTAGGAAGAGAAAGGAAAAGCTAAAAGGTGCAGAGGTGAAGAAATTAATTTATCAGGTAAGCATAAATTTACTTTTCTTCTACAAGATACGACGAGTCCACGGATTTCATCCTTACTTGTGGGATACAATACCAAAGCTACAGGACACGGATGAAAAGGGAGGGACAAGACAGAGACCTAAAGGGAAGGCACCACTGCTTGAAGAACCTTTCCCCCAAAAACAGCCTCAGAAGAAACAAAAGTATCAAATTTGTAAAATTTGGAAAAAGTATGAAGAGACGACCAAGTCGCAGCCTTGCAAATCTGCTCAACAGAAGCATTGTTTTTAAAAGCCCATGTGGAAGCCACAGCCCTAGTAGAATTAGCCGTAATTCTTTCAGGAGGCTGCTGTACAGCAGTCTCATATGCCAGGCGGATGATACTCCTTAGCCAAAAAGAAAGGGAGGTAGCCGTAGCTTTCTGACCCCTAAGCTTTCCGGAATAAACAATGAATAATGAAGATAATTGACAGAAATCCTTAGTAGCCTGTAAATAAAATTTCAAGGCACGGACCACGTCCAGATTATGTAACAGACGTTCCTTCTTAGAAGAAGGATTAGGACACAATGAAGGAACAACAATTTCCTGATTAATATTCTTATTTGAAACAACCTTAGGAAGGAATCCAGGTTTGGTACGCAAAACCACCTTATCAGAATGAAATATAAGATAAGGCGAATCACACTGTAATGCTGAAAGCTCAGAAACTCTACGAGCCGAAGAAATAGCAACCAAAAACAAATCTTTCCAAGATAACAATTGGAAAGATTATTCTATGGAATGCATAGGTTCAAACTGAACCCTTTGAAGAACTCTAAGAACTAAATTCAAACTCCAGGGAGGAGTAATTGGTCTAAATACAGGCTTAATTCTGGTTAGAGCATGACAAAAAGACTGAACATCTGGAACATCTGCCAAACGTTTGTGAAGCAAAATTGACAAAGCAGAAATTTGTCCCTTTAAGGAACTCGCTGATAAACCTTTCTCCAATCCTTCTTGGAGAAAAGACAGAATCCTGGGAATTCTAACCTTACTCCATGAATAACCCTTGGATTCACACCAAAAAAGATATTTATGCCATATCTTATGATACATCTTTCTAGTGACAGGTTTACGTGCCTGTATCAAAGTATCAATGACTGAATCTGAGAATCCCCGCTTAGATAAAGTCAAGCGTTCAATCTCCAAGCAGTCAGCTGCAGAGAACTTAGATTTGGATGTTGGAAAGGTCCTTGTATGAGAAGGTCCTGTCTCAATGGAAGTTTCCACGGTTGCAGAGAGGACATGTCCACTAGATCCGCATACCAAGTCCTGCGTGGCCACGCAGGCGCGATCAGGATTACCAAAGCTCTCTCCTGTTTGATCCGAGCAATCACGCGTGGAAGGAGAGGAAACGGTGGAAACACATAAGCTAGGCTGAACAACCAAGGCACTGCCAAGGCATCTATAATTTCTGGCTGGGGATCCCTCGACCTGGATCCGTATCTTGGAAGCTTGGCATTCTGACGAGATGCCATCAGATCCAATTCCGGTCTGCCCCATCGGAGAATCAGAGAGGCAAACACCTCGGATGGAGTTCCCACTCCCCCGGATGAAAAGTCTGTCGACTTAGAAAATCCGCTTCCCAGTTCTCTACTCCTGGGATGTAGATTGCCGACAGATAACAAGAGTGGGCCTCCGCCCATCGAATTATCTTGGATAATTCTATCATCGCTAAGGAACTCCTCGTTCCCCCTTGATGATTGATATAAGCTACCGTTGTGATATTGTACCACTGGAATCTGATGGCCGAAATTTGATCGGAAGTAGAGACTCCACCTAAGTCCATACACCCTGAGCCTTCAGGGAATTCCAAACTGCACCCCAGCCCAGGAGGCTGGCGTCCGGTGTCACTATCACCCACGAGGGTCTGCGGAAACACGTCCCCTGGGACAGATGATCCAGTGACAACCACCAAAGAAGAGAGTCTCTGGTCTCTTGATCCAGATTTATCTGAGGAGATAAATTTGCATAGTCCCCATTCCACTGTCTGAGCATGCACAGCTGCAGTGGTCTGAGATGAAAACGAGCAAATGGAATTATGTCCATTGCCGCTATCATTAATCCAATTACCTCAATACACTGAGCCACTGATGGCCGAGGAATGGACTGAAGGGCTCGGCAAGTATTTAGAATCTTTGATTTTCTGATCTCCGTCAGAAATATCTTCATGTCTACAGAGTCTATCAGAGTTCCCAAGAAGGGAACCCTTGTCCGTGGAACTAGTGAACTCTTTTCTAGGTTCACCTTCCAACCGTGAGTTCTCAGAAATGACAACACTGTGTCTGTATGAGATTTCGTCAGATGATAAGTCGACGCCTGAATTAAAATATCGTCCAGATAAGGCACCACTGCTATGCCCCACGGTCTGAGAACCGCCAAAAGGGACCCTAGAACCTTTGTGAAGATCCTGGGTGCTGTGGCCAACCCGAAGGGAAGAGCTACAAACTGAAAATGTTGGTCCAGGAAGGCAAACCTTAGGAACTGATGATGATCCTCGTGAATAGGGATATGAAGGTATGCATCTTTCAAGTCCACGGTAGTCATATATTGACCCTCCTGGATCATTGGTAAGATTGTTCGTATAGTGTCCATCTTGAACGATGGGACTCTGAGAAACTTGTTTAGACACTTGAGATCTAAAATGGGTCTGAAAGTTCCCTCTTTTTTGGGAACCAAGAAAAGATTTGAATAAAACCCCTGTCCCTGTTCCAGTTTTGGAACGGGACAATTTACTCCCATGGTAGAGAGGTCTTTTACACAGCGTAAGAACACCTCTCTTTTTATCTGGTCTACAGACTATTGTGAAAGATGAAATCTCCCTCTTGGGATAAAATCCTTGAATTCCAGTTGATACCCGTGGGTCACGATTTCCAATGCCCAGGGGTCCTGAACATCTCTTGCCCAAGCCTGGGCAAAGAAAGAAAGTCTGCCCCCTACTATATCCGGTCCCGGATTGGGGGCTGCCCCTTCATGCTGTATTTGTAGCAGCAGCAGGCTTCTTAGGTTGTTTACCTTTGTTCCAAGTCTGGTTGGGTCTCCAGACGGACTTGGACTGAGCAAAATTTCCTTCCTGCTTTGTGGAGGAAGAGGAAGCAGAGGGTACTCCTTTAAAATTTCGAAAGGAACGAAAATTATTTTGTTTACCCCTCATCTTAACAGACTTATCCTGAGGTAGGGCATGACCTTTACTTCCAGTAATGTCAGAAATAATTTCCTTCAACTCAGGCCCGAATAGGGTCTTACCCTTGAAAGGAATAGCTAAGAGCTTAGATTTTGATGACACATTTTTAGCAGCTCAACGCGCTAAAATGGCAAATCATGCATTTTTCGCCGCCAATTTAGCAATCTGAAAGGCGGCATCTGTAATAAAAGAATTAGCTAGCTTGAGAGCCTTAATTCTATCCAAAATGTCCTCTAAAGGGGTCTCAACCTTCAGAGATTCTTCTAGAGCATCAAACCAAAAAGCTGCTGCAGTAGTAACTGGAACAATGCAAGCAGTAGGTTGTAAAAGAAAACCCTGATGAACAAATAATTTCTTTAGAAGACCCTCTAACTTCTTATCCATAGGGTCTTTGAAAGCACAACTGTCCTCAATAGGTATAGTTGTACGTTTAGCCAGGGTAGATATAGCTCCCTCCACCTTAGGGACCAACTGCCAAGAGTCCCGAATGGTGTCTGATATGGGATACATTTTCTTGAAAGTAGGAGGAGGAGAGAACGGTATACTCGGTCTGTCCCATTCCTTTTTTATAATTTCTGAAATTCTTTTAGGAACCAGAAAAACATCAGTGTAAGTAGGCACCTCTAGATATTTGTCCATTTTAAACAATCTCTCTGGTGGTATCACAATAGGGTCACAATCATCCAGAGTCGCTAAAACCTCCCAAAGTAACAGGCGGAGGTGTTCCAGCTTAAATTTAAAGGACATGATGTCCGAATCTGTCTGAGGTAACATATTTCCAGAGCCTGAAAGTTCTCCCTCAGACAGCAATTCCCTGACCCCCAACTCAGAGCCCTGTGAGGGTACATCAGAAATAGCCAATAAAGCATCAGAGGATTCAGTATTCACATTAATACTTGACCTACTGCGTTTACCCTGTAACACTGGTAATTTAGATAATACTTCTGTAACGGTAGTTGACATAACTGCAGCCATATCCTGCAGAGTGAAAGAATTAGACGTACTTGAGGTACTTGGCGTCGCTTGTGTGGGCGTTAAAGGTTGTGACACTTGGGGAGAATTGGATGGCATATCCTGATTCTCTTCAGACTGAGAATCATCCTTAGGCATACTTTCTTTACCTAAAATATGCTTTTTACATTGTAAGGCCATTTCAGTACAAGCGGTACACTAAGTAAGAGGGGGTTCCACAATGGCTTCTAAACACATAGAGCAATTAGTTTCCTCAATGTCAGACATGTTGAACAGACTAGTAATAACCACAATAGTCGTATAACACTTTATTTATTGATTTCAACAATTTTTTGAAAAATGTGTACTGCGCCTTTAAGAAATAAAAAAGCGCACAATTTTTCCTAAACTGCTTAGAACGTTAAATAACGCTACACAATTAAATATACTTATTCAATTGGGCCACAAATTATTGCACCCTATGAGCAAAGGGTGAATTTAACCTCTAAGAGACATTTTATAGCAAAAAATATATCTTAATTGAAAAAAGACCCCTGCACCAGAGCTGTGGCGCCTACCTGCCCCAAGGGGACTGCAAAATGACTCGACAACGATCTGGTGAACAGAACACAAGTTTAGGCCCCACCGGAGCTAATGCCTGCTGCCTTCTCAGTTAGAGTAAACTGCGCGTCTGAGCGCGTGAAAATAGGCCCCGCCCATCATGGACGTTGTTCTACCAGTCTGTATAACCGCATGGGACGCGGTTAGCAAGTAAGCCATGTGGTCCCCTTAAAATCTAGTATAACACTGCAGCCATACTGACTATTTGTTGCTTTATCAAATAAAAATCGTCAAGCTGCCTCTCCCAGTGTCCCATTGATATTGTTTTCAGCCCAGTACTATGTCAAATAAAGATATAAACACAGGATTTTCAGTAATACCTTCTGTGTACAGGTCTACTGCTTACCCCTTCCCTTGCAGGGAAAAAATGTCAGCCAGTTCTGATATACCAAGTCTCCTCAGAAATAAAAGACTGAACATACCTCAATGCTGCTTGCAGCATGAAACCGTTCTCCACACTGAAGATTTCTCTTGCACTACCTTCAGAGACTCTGTGGGAACCAACATGGATCTTAGTTACATCTGCTAAGATCATCAACCTCAGGGCAGAAATCTTCATCTTCCATATCTCCCTGAGGAAAAACAGAATTTATGCTTACCTGATAAATTACTTTCTCTTACAGGTGTATTCAGTCCACGGATTCATCCTTACTTGTGGGATATTCTCAATCCCTACAGGAAGTGGCAAAGAGAGCACACAGCAAAGCTGTCCATATAGCTCCCCTCAGGCTCCGCCCCCCCAGTCATTCGACCGACGTTTAGGAGAAAAAGGAGAACCATAGGGTGCAGTGGTGACTGTAGTTATTGTAAATTAAATTTGAACCTGACTTAAATATCAGGGCGGGCAGTGGACTGAATACACCTGTAAGAGAAAGTAATTTATCAGGTAAGCATAAATTCTGTTTTCTCTTACTTGGTGTATTCAGTCCACGGATTCATCCTTACTTGTGGGATACCAATACCAAAGCAATAGGACACGGATGAAGGGAGGGAACAAGTCAGGTAACCTAAACGGAAGGCACCACTGCTTGCAAAACCTTTCTCCCCAAAATAGCCTCCGCAGAAGCAAAAGTATCGAATTTATAAAATTTGGCGAATGTATGCAGTGAAGACCAAGTCGCTGCCTTACAAATCTGTTCAACAGAAGCCTCATTCTTGAAAGCCCATGTGGAAGCCACAGCTCTGGTGGAATGAGCTGTAATTCATTCAGGAGGCTGCTTACCAGCAGTCTCATAAGCCAATCGGATGATGCTTTTCAGCCAGAATGACAGAGAGGTAGCAGTCGCTTTCTGACCTCTCCTCTTACCAGAATACACAACAAACAAGGATGATGTTTGTCTGAAATCTTTAGTTGCTTTTAAATAGAACTTTAAAGCATGAACCACATCAAGATTGTGCAACAGTCGTTCCGTCTTAGAAACTGGATTAGGGCACAGAGAAGGAACAATGATTTCCTGGTTAATATTCCTATTAGAAACAACCTTTGGAAGGAAACCAGGTTTAGTACGCAAAACAACCTTATCTGCATGGAACACCAGATAGGGTGAATCACACTGCAAAGCAGACAATTCTGAAACTCTTCGAGCAGAAGAAATAACTACTAAAAACAAAACTTTCAAAGATAATAATTTGATATCTATGGAATGCAAAGGTTCAAACGGAACCCCTTGAAGAACTGAAAGAACTAAATTTAGACTCCATGGAGGAGCCACAGGTCTGTAGACAGGCTTGATTCTAACTAGAGCCTGTGCAAACGCCTGAATGTCTGGTACAGCTGCCAGACGCTTGTGTAACAGAATAGACAGAGCAGATATCTGTCCTTTTAAGGAACTAGCTGACAGACCTTTCTCCAAACCTTCTTGGAGAAAAGACAATATCCTTGGAATCCTAACCTTACTCCACGAGTAACCCTTGGATTCACACCAACAAAGATATTTCCGCCATATCTTATGGTAAATTTTCCTGGTGACAGGCTTTCTGGCCTGTATCAGAGTATCTATAACTGAATCAGAGAAACCCCGCTTAGCTAGGATTAAGCGTTCAATCTCCAAGCAGTCAGTTGCAGAGAAACTAGATTTGGATGCTTGAAAGGACCTTGGATTAGAAGATCCTGCCTCGATGGCAGTTTCCATGGTGGGACCGATGACATGTCCACTAGGTCTGCATACCAAGTCCTGCGTGGCTACGCAGGCGCTATCAGAATTACCGAAGCCTTCTCCTGTTTGATTCTGGCTATTAGCCGAGGGAGAAGAGGAAACGGTGGAAAGACATAAGCTAGACTGAATGACCAAGGCGCTATTAATACATCTATCAATGCCGCCTTGGGATCCCTGGATCCGTAAAGGGGAAGTTTGGTGTTCTGACGGGACGCAATCAGATCCAACTCTGGAATGCCCCAAAGCTGGGTCAGCTGAGCAAAAACCTCCGGGTGGAGTTCCCACTCCCCCGGATGGAAAGTCTGACGACTTAGAAAATCCACCTCCCAGTTGTCTACCCCTGGGATGTGAATTGCAGATAGATGGCAGGAGTGATCCTCCGCCCATTTGATGATCTTGGTTACTTCCTTCATCGCTAGGGAACTCTTTGTTCCTCCCTGATGATTGATGTACGCCACAGTCGTGATGTTGTCCGACTGAAACCTGATGAATTTGGCCTCTGCTAGTTGAGGCCATGCCTGGAGCGTGTTGAATATCGCTCTCAGCTCCAAAATGTTTATCGGGAGAAGAGATTCTTCCCGAGATCATAGTCCCTGAGCCTTCAGGGAGTTCCAGACCGCACCCCAGCCTACCAGACTGGCATCGGTCGTGACAATGATCCACTCCGGTCTGCGGAAACTCATTCCCTGAGACAGGTGAACTTGAGACAACCACCAGAGAAGAGAGTCTCTGGTTTGTTGATCCATTTGGATTTGAGGAGACAAATCTGCGTCATCTCCATTCCACTGTTTGAGCATGCACAGCTGCAGTGGTCTGAGATGGATTCGGGCGAAAGGGACTACGTCCATTGCCGCAACCATTAAACCAATTACTTCCATGCACTGAGCCACGGAAGGCAGAGGAATGGAATGAAGAACTCGGCAAGTATTCAGCAGTTTTGACTTCCTGACCTCTGTCAGAAAGATTTTCATTTCTACCGAGTCTATTAGTGTTCCCAGGAAGGGAACCCTTGTGAGCGGGGACAGAGAACTCTTTTCTACGTTCACCTTCCACCCGTGAGACCTTAGAAAGGCCAGAACGATGTCCGTATAAGCCTTGGCTCTGTGAAAGGACGACGCCTGTATTAATATGTCGTCTAGGTAAGGTGCTACTGCAATGCCCCGCGGTCTTAGAACCGCTAGAAGGGACCCTAGCACCTTTGTGAAAATTCTGGGAGCGGTGGCCAACCCGAAAGGAAGGGCCACGAACTGGTAATGTTTGTCCAGAAAGGCGAACCTTAGGAACTGATCGTAATCTTTTTGGATAGGAATATGTAGGTACGCATCCTTTAGATCCACGGTAGTCATATATTGACCTTCCTGGATCATCGGCAAGATTGTCCGAATGGTTTCCATCTTGAAAGACGGAACTCTGAGGAATTTGTTTAGAATTTTTAGATCCAGGATTGGCCTGAAAGTTCCTTCCTTTTTGGGAACTACGAACAGGTTTGAGTAAAAGCCCAGTCCTTGTTCTGCAATTGGAACTGGGTGTATCACTCCCATTTTTAGTAGATCTTCTACACAGCATAAGAACGCCTGTTTCTTTGTTTGGTCTGAAGACAAACGAGAAATGTGGAACCTTCCCCTTGGGGGGAGAATCCTAGAAGATACCCCTGAGCAACTATTTCTAATGCCCAGGGATCCGGAACGTCTCTTGCCTAAGCCTGAGCAAAGAGAGAAAGTCTGCCCCCTACCAGATCCGATCCCGGATCGGGGGCTACCCCTTCATGCTGTCTTGGTAGCAGGAGCAGGCTTCTTGGCCTGTTTGCCCTTATTCCAGACCTGCAAGTTGCGAAAGGAGCGAAAATTAGCCTTGTTTTTGGCCTTAAACGGCCTATCTTGTGGAAGGGCATGACCCTTGCCCCCAGTGATATCTGAAATAATTTCTTTCAGCTCAGGGCCGAAAAGGGTCTTCCCCTTGAAGGGAATATTTAACAGTTTTGTTTTGGACGACACATCCGCCGATCATGATTTGAGCCAAAGCGCTCTTCGCACCATGATGGCAAACCTGAGTTTTTCGCCGCTAGTTTAGCTAACTGTAGAGCGGCATCAGTGATAAAAGAATTAGCCAGCTTTAGAGCATGAATTCTATCCATGACCTCATCGTATGAAGTCTCCCTCTGGAGCGACTCCTCCAGGGCCTCGAACCAAAAAGCCGCTGCAGTAGTTACCGGAATAATGCAGGCAATTGGTTGAAGCAGAAAACCTTGCTGAACAAAAATTTTCTTCAGCAATCCTTCCAATTTTTTATCCATAGGATCTTTGAAAGCACAACTGTCCTCTATTGGTATAGTTGTACGCTTAGCCAGTGTTGAAACAGCCCCCTCTACCTTAGGGACCGTCTGCCACGCGTCCCGCCTAGGGTCGTTTATGGGGAACATTTTCTTAAAGATAGGTGGGGGAACAAAGGGTACACCTGGTCTCTCCCACTCCTTAGTCACAATATCCGCCACCCTCTTTGGGATCGGAAATGCCTCAGTGTATACAGGGACCTCTAAAAATCTGTCCATTTTACACAATTTTTCAGGGACCACCATGGGGTCACAATCATCCAGCGTAGCTAAAACCTCCTTAAGCAGGACGCGGAGGTGTTCCAGCTTAAATTTAAACGCTAAGGAATCTGACTCTGCCTGCTGAGAAACTTTTCCTGTGTCAGAAATTTCTCCCTCAGACAGCCCTTCCCTCACTGCTACCTCTGAGTTTTGTGAGGGTACTACAGATAAATTATCCAAAGCTTCAGATTGCTCATCCTCTGTATTTAAAACTGAGCTATCGCGCTTTCTTGGAAAAACTGGCAGTTTGGATAAAAATGCTGCAAGGGAATTATCCATTACTGCTGCTAATTGTTGTAAAGTAATAGGGGCCAATGCGCTAGAGGTACTAGGCATCGCTTGCGCGGGCGTAACTGGTGTAGACACGTGGGGGGAGGAAGAAGGACTATCCTCATTACCCTCCGTTAAGGAATCATCTTGGGCAGCATTTTTAATTGTCACTGGATGATCTTTAAAATGCTTAGATGTTTTTGCACACTTTAAACATAAATGCAATGGGGGTACTGACATGGCTTTTGAACATAAAGAACAAGGTCTATCTGAAGGCTCAGACATGTTTGACAGACTCAGACAACACTAAAATATTGAAAAAAATACTTTTTGAAAAAACGTTACTGTCTCTTTAAATAATAAAAGGCACACACTTTTTTACCAAATCATCAAAAAACATCCGATCTTAATGAAATTTTCACCACATGATCCTAATGCCTTGAAATAATTGCCCAAACCGGAGCAAAATTAAGTAAACACCCGGTTTAACCCACTACAGTACGATGCCACAGTCTTTGCTGTGGCTTTACCTTCCTTTAGGGTTATTTGCAGGTGTAAATTAAGCCTCCCTGAATTCCTCCTGTACTCTAAAGACTCTGCACATGAAGCTGCATGGAGCTGTCTTGCAAATCAACTGCGCAATTGAGGCGCGAAAATGAGGCCCCCTCCTTCATTACTCCAGAGTTATGGGGCCTTTCTGAGTCAGATTAGCTGTCTTACAAAATGCCAGGCGTAAAAAAGTCCCCAAAAAGTGTTTCCAACGACTAAAACGCTTAATAAATATAAGATTACCTTAATAAAGTAATCGATTTAGCCCATCACAGTGTCTGTCAGTATTAAAGCCCTTAACTGAAGCCATCATTCTATACTGTGTCTTAGAAAATGGCTTACCTTCCCTCATGGGATTTCTGTCAGTCTTCTAGCACTACCAGGTCTTGTTAGAAAAAATGACTGAACATACCTTAAGCAGTATAAGCCTGCAAACTGTTCCCCCCAACTGAAGTTCTCCTGTACTCAACAGTCCTGTGTGGGAACAGCAATGGATTTTAGTTACAACATGCTAAAATCTTTTTCCTCTCAGCAGAAATCTTCATCACTTTCTGCCTCAGAGTAAATAGTACAAACCGGCACTATTTTAAAATAAACTCTTGATTGAAGAAATAAAAACTACAAATCTAACACCACATACTCTTTACCCTCCCGTGGAGATGCTACTTGTTAGAGCGGCAAAGAGAATGACTGGGGGGGCGGAGCCTGAGGGGAGCTATATGGACAGCTTTCCTGTGTGCTCTCTTTGCCACTTCCTGTAGGGATTGAGAATATCCCACAAGTAAGGATGAATCCGTGGACTGAATACACCAAGTAAGAGAAATAGTACTCACCGGTACCATTTAAAATAAAAAACTTCTTGATTGAAGAATCTAACACTAACACCACACTTTACCTCTTCCTATTACTAACACAGGCAAAGAGAATGACTGGGGGTGGAGGGAAGGGAGGAGCTATATATACAGCTCTGCTGTGGTGCTCTTTGCCACTTCCTGTTAGCAGGAGGTTAATATCCCACAAGTAAGGATGAAATCCGTGGACTCATCGTTTCTTGTAGAAGAAATACAATCCAATCAGCCAATCGGATTTTTCCTACCTTAATTCCGATTGGCTGATAGAATCCTATCAGCCAATCGGAATTCAAGGGAAGCCATCTTGGATGACATCATTTAAAGGAACCTTCATTCAGTGTTAGGACGTCGGAAGAAGAGGATGGCTCCGCGTCGGCTGGATTGAAGATGGACCCGCTCCGCTCCGATTGATTGAAGATAGAATATGCCGCTTGGATGAAGACTTCTGCCGCTTGGAGGACCTCTTCTGCCCGGATTCGATGAAGACTTCTGGCCGGATCGGATGAAGACTTGTGCCCGGCTAGGTGAAGACGGCTCAAGGTAGGGTGATCTTCAATGGGGTAGTGTTAGGTTTTTTTAAGGGGTGATTGGGTGGGTTTTAGAGTAAGGTTGGGTGTGGGTGGTGGGTTTTAATGTTGGGGGGGTTGTATTTCTTTTTTTTACAGGTAAAAGAGCTGATTACTTTGGAGCAATGCCCCGCAAAAGGCACTTTTAAGGGCTATTTGTATTTTTTTTTTAGTGTAGGGAATTTTATTATTTTGGAGGGCTTTTTATTTTATTAGGGGGCTTAGATTAGGTGTAATTAGTTTAAACATCTTGTAATTTTTTTTTAATTTTCTTTAATTTAGAGGGGTTTTTTGTACTTTAGTTAATTTTAGTTATTTTAATTTAATTGTAGGTAATTGTATTTAATTAATTTAATTTATTTAATGATAGTGTAGTGTTAGGTGTAATAGTAACTTAGGTAAGGATTTATTTTACAGGTAATTTTGTATTTATTTTAGCTAGGTAGCTATAAAATAGTTAATAACTATTTAATAGCTATTGTACCTAGTTAAAATAAATACAAAGTTGCCTGTAAAATAAAAATAAACCCTAAGATAGATACAATGAAACTATTAGTTATATTGTAGCTATCTTAGGGTTTATTTTATAGGTAAGTATTTAGTTTTAAATAGGAATAATTTAGTTAATAATAGTAATTTTATTTAGATGTATTTAAATTATATGTAAGTTAGGAGGGTGTTAGGGTTAGGGTTAGACTTAGTTTTAGGGGTTAATTCATTTAATATAGTGGCGGCGGTGTAGGGGGGTAGATTAAGGGTTAATCAATGTAATGTAGGTGGCGGCGGTGTAGGGGGGGCAGGATAAGAGTTAATCAATGTAATGTAGGTGGCGGCGGTGTAGGGGGGGCAGGATAGGGGTTAATAAATGTAATGTAGGTGGCGGCGGGCTCTGGGTGCGGTAGGTTTAGGGGTTAAACAATTTATTTATTTGCGGCGGGGTCCGGGATTGGCAGGATAGGGGTTAATAACTTTATGTAGGTGGCGGCGGTATAGGAGGCGGCAGATTAGGGGTTAATATATTTATTATAGTTGCGGTGGGGTCCGGGAGAGGTGGTTTAAGGGTTAATAACTTTATTTAGTTGCGGGGGGCTCCGGGAGCGGCGGTTTAGGGGGTATAACTGTATAGTATAGTGTGGGTGCTTAGTGACAGGCTAGCAAGAAAGCTGCGAATAAGCCGATGAGCAGCGAGATCGATGACTGTCAGTTAACAACAGTCCGCTGTTCATTGCACCTTACTTGGTGCGCTGCTTTTTGACAGCTTTCTTGATAAATTTGGCGAATGTATTCAGGTCCGCGGCAGCGATGTAAGGCGAGCTTAGGCGAGCGTATTGGGGCCGGCGAATGCAGGAAAGTAGACAGCTTGTTAAATAGAGGCCAATATCTTTACCAACTAAAGAAATGAAAGTTTAAATACTGTGACTTTGTTGTGGAGGGACAAATTTACTTTTATCAACCAAACCCACTTTCTTTAAAGTAAATACATTATTGCTCATTACATCATGCTTAATATCAGATTTAATTACATCAACCCTGTTTGCAAAAAAACTTTTTAACCTTAAAGTTATGAAAAATGTATACAGATCTTTATCAAGCTCCAAAAAAAAAGAATCAGGTTTTTTATATGGACAGAAGGAAAATCCCTTATTTAACAAACAATCTTCATTTTCACCATGTGCAGTGTTAGATATATTTACCACCAACGATGTAGTTCTACATTGTATTTCTTCAAGTGGCTCTATTATTTGTGCTGGAAGTGGCCATATTGGTTCCTGCCTTGGTTCCGCCCAGGGCCCCTAGCTCATTATATCTGTAATTCTACCTATGCTATCTATTTGATCAAATGCCCATGTTCAAAAGTTTACATAGGTGAAACGACATGTATGGTACGCGATCGGATTAACGAACACCGGTCCAACATAAGATGTAAAAATAGGGATGCCCCGGTATCATCTCATTTTTTGGAGGCTGGTCATGCAATTAGTCAGCTGCGATGGTAGATTATTGATAGTGTTAAAAAACCTAGGAGGGGTGGCAATTGGGAAATGTTATTAAAACAAAGGAAAGAATTTTGGATAAGTAAGCTGGACACCATGATCCCTAAAGATCTTAAGAAAGAAAAAGATATGTCAGTGTTTTTGTAATGATGTATTAAGAAGGTGGAATAATGTTTGTAAATATATGCTGCTTTATCTTCTGATATTATGCTGATACATTGTGTATAGAGCATAGTAATTCCAATTATATGTATTGTATTGATAAGTATAATATAACATTTTGACAACTAGGTGTCACTATAAGAGTATTGTAGTATTGGTATATAGGATATATGGTCTGGTAACAGGTATTACTTGTTGATGTATCCAGGTGTATTTAAGGCACCTACACAGGTATATTTGCACTGCATGATTAAGGGTGAATAGCCCAAAACATTGCATGTTTATCTGATGACTCTGATGTTCAATAAAAGTTTTTTATTCACAATCCTGGTGCTCTCCATTCTTTTTTATGACAGCTCTTAGCATGGAGATATCCATTTGTCTCTGTCTCTTTCCTAAAGAGTATTTTCATTACTATTCCATCCTCATGGCCAAGCTCGAGGTCTAAGAAGGTGATCTTTTCTTTACGGTGGGATTCAATCAACTTCAAGATTAACAAATTCTTATTAACATATGATACCAATTTACTAATAACTTCTTCATCACCTTGTCAAATAATCAACATGTCATCTACAAAGCAAACCATTTGAAAATAATGTTTGCAAAGGGATTATTAGAAAATATGAACAGATCTTCCCACGACCCCATATATAATTTGGCGAAATTGGGGGCAATTTTTCTCCCATCGCTATTCCAGTTGTTTGGAGATATTTATCTTAAAACCAAAAAATAATTCTTCTCTAAAATGAATCATATGGATTCTTTTGGGAATTCACGCTGTTCCACATTAATGTAATTATGTTTGTAAAAAAAATATTCAACAGCGCTTATCCCTAAAGCATGAGGAATGGAGGTATGTAAGTATGCTAAGTCTATCATAATCCAAACAGTCTTCCCTCCATTCAAAATCCTTTCATTCATGCAAAATATATTGGGTATCATGTACATAAGACTGTAGAAAAGATACCATTGGCTTCAAAAAATAATCTACATATTCAGAGTTTTGTGGTGAGGGAACCTATTCCAGGCACAATGGGTCTTCTAGGGTGTTCAATAAACCCCTTGTGTACTTTAGGCAAAGTGGATAAAGTATTGCCAAATTCAGACTTTAAACCCACAAAAACCCAAACTTCTGTTTATGGAGAATCCCCTTGTCTTTTCCCACCTGTATCAATACATCCTAATCTGTCATAAATTCTTCAGTAGGGTTTCTGCTCAATACTTTGTAAATTTCTTTATCATTTAGCAGTCTAAAGACTTTCCTGAGAGAGTAATTTCTACCTTGGATGACTATCTTCCACTTTTATCTGCACTCCTGATTACTATACCGGTATCTTTCAGTAAGGGTTCAAATGCTGCACGTTCTTCAGCTCTTAGATGATTACCTATTTTGTCCTTAGATTTTTCACATATCATATCAGTACCATATGCATCATACCATATTCAGTAATCTTGCAAATACAGGAATATAATTACACTGTGCTTAAGAGGGAAGAAAACGTAGATTGGAGTCTTAAATCAGTATGATTTACCGGTAAAACTTCAGAATCTCTTTGTAATTCACATAAAATGTTCAAAACTGCACCATCTCCCTCTCTATTCTCCTCTCCTTCAATAACTCCCTCCAACTCGAAACTTTTCAAAACATCGTTACAAAAGGATTCATCTTGAACAGATTGATTTGATTAATCTTGTGTCATGGTTATCAGCAATAGGCTCTGAATATAAACCTGATGTTGATGCCTAGATACAATTTACCACTCTGCATCTTCCTCAAACGCATTGAATGGATTTATATGGAACTTTGCCTTTGTGAATGCTTTAGAACTGTCATGTAGTACTCATATTTCAACATTTACTGCAATATTTTGCTATCTGTAGCCAATTTAATTTTCCTTTTTATGTTTATTTTCATTGTTGTAAGAAAATTAACAAAAAGCAAATAAAAAAATCTTTAAAAAAAAAATAAAAAATAAAAAAATCAAGGAAGTGAAATGGTAAACATTTCCATTTATTCCAGAGTTCTTAGTGAAATGAGAAAAAATCAAGGAAATTCACGGTTTTCAGCTCTCATAATGGAAAAAGGTGAACTCTGCTTCTCCCACAAAACTTTCAGCTTTCTATCACAACAAGTAAGTTAGACACTTCTTGCTTTTATCTACAAATGATTTGCATACCATGTTGTCTAGATAGAGATCCTTTAAAATGCTGCCAATTGCTTGCATGGGGCAATGGACAAATGTGTTTACAGCTAGGCCTTAATTGGCCACAATTAAGAAAGATAAGATAAACACACTTACCAGGGTTTTAAAGTAGTTTTGCAAATCATCAACAAACTGAACATTTTTTATTTTATTTTAAAACATATAGGGCCAGATTACAAGTGGCACACTATTTACTGCTACTGCTTGAGTGTAAACTTTGCTAGATGTAATCTTTTTTGCACACGCCAGATTTCTCAAGTATAACAGGTTGAAAGTAAAAGGTTTGCAGACTAGCGAAAACTAACATGCGCTAACCAAATATTGCGAACGCATTAACGTATTCTCACCATAGAAGTCATTGGAGAACACAAAAGTAAAAACCTAACACCAATCGTTTGCGTGCTAACCCGACAGCATTTATGAATATTTCACATTCCAATGTTCTTCACTTACAGTACAATGTAGTTTTTTATTGTAAATATATATTCCTATATATCTGTATATACCTGTATATCTATTCCTATAGATATATAGGTAGGTACAGATATCTATTTTACATTAACAGTATCACATATATTATATATATATATATATATATATATATATATATATATATATATATATATATAAAACACGGAAGGGGACCGCACTCTCAGACTGGACTGGGTACACATCTCATGACCCTGCAACATGCTCAGCCCTGGGTGCTCAATGGCACTCACAGGAAGCTGTGCTGTCCCCAGAGTCACAGGCAGTTAACCCCAGGCAGGTCTGGGTGCAAGGCCCATAGGGAAAATTACAAAACAAATTAATACAACACACAGAGAAAGTCCAGCACTCACTTACAAGCTCTCAGTTAAGATTACATGCAAAAATGGAAGGGTTAGTTACCGCATCTGGCTAAATAAGAAAAAAGCCCAGCTACCAAGTCAAGGTCCCTTCCAAAACCTGGGTCCCTTAACCAGCCAAACAATTCACACTCTCAATCAAACAAACTGGGAACAAGTGAAGGGTGCACAGGCTTATGTAATCACCCTAGACATATACAAAACACGGAAGGGGACTGCACTCTTAGACTGGACTCACTTACAAGCTCTCAGCTAAGATTAAAAGCAAAAATGGAAGGGTTAGTTACCGCATCTGGCCAAATGGGACAAGCCCATATCATAATAAATAATAACAATTACATTGTTTCAGGATTTAGGTCAAATGTAGTGTTAGATTAGCGCACATGAAGAATTGCTATTCTTACATTGCGTTATTGAAATATTATAAAAAATATATATATATATATATATATATATATATAAAATATATATTCGATAGATTAAGCATTTATGCATAACTAGTCATAAAGCCTCTCTCTCTCCCCCTCCCTTTTGCTCTCTCTCTCTCTCCCCCTCTCTTATGCGCTCTCTCTCCCCCTTCTATTTTGCTCTCTTTCTCTCCCCCTCTCTCTCTCCCTCTCCCTCCTCTCTTTTGCTCTCTTTCTCTCCCCCTCCCTTTTGCTCTCTTCCCCCTCTCTTTTGCTCTCTTTCCCATCACTTTTGCGCTTTCCCCTCTCTTTTGCTCTCTCTCCCCTTTTTTTTTTGCTCTCTCTCTTGCCTCTCTTTCTCCCCTCTCTTTGCTCTCTCTCTCCCCATCTCTTTTGCTCTCTTTCTCTTACTCTCCCCCCTCTCTCTACCTCTCCCCCATCTCTTTTGCTCTCTCTCTCCCCCCTCTTTTTTGCTCTCACTCTCTACCCCCTCTTTTGCTCTCTCTCTCCCCCTCTTTTGCTCTCTCTTCCCTCTCTTTTGCTCTCTCTCCCCTCTCTTTTGCTCTCTCTCCCCCCTCTCTTTTTCTCTCTCTCTCCCCCTCTTTTGCTTCCCCCCCTTTTGCACTCTCTATGCACCCTTTTGTTCTCTCTCCTCCCTCTCTTTTGTTCTCTCTCCCCCCTCTTTTGCGCTCTCTCCCCTTTCTTTTGCTCTCTCTCCCCTCTCTTTTGCTCTCTCTCCCCTCTCTTTTGCTCTCGCTCCCCTCTTTTGCTCTCTCTCTCCCCCCTCTTTTGTGCTTTCTCCTCCTCTTTTGCGCTCTCACGGGCCACACCCACTCCCGCACAACTACACCCACCCGACCTGTTCCCGCCGGCCATGCCCCATAACGGCACTCCCGCCGGCCACTCCCCCTCGCCATGGCCGATCCACCTGACCATGCCCCGGCCACGCCCACCCAGCCCGGTCTAGGGTTTGTTGTTTTATCTTGTTCAGAGAAGAATTGCCTGGTATTTCGGCGCAGGACTGTCATTGGGCAGGATCAGACTGATATGCTACAGGATATTTTTTCTCTGTGAAAAGGCATAGGGGCCTATTTAAGAAAGTGCGAGCGGACATGATCCGATATTGCGGATCATGACCGCTGCACATCGATAAATGCTGACAGCATACGCTGTCTGCATTTATCATTGCACCAGCAGTTCTTGTGAACTGCTAGTGCAATACCGCACACTGCAGATTTACGGCCAATAGCAGGGGGTGTCAATCAACCCGATCGTATTGGATTGGGTTGATTTCCGGCGATGTCTGTCCGCCGCCTCAGAGCAGACGGGCAGGTTATGGAGCAGCGGCCTTTAGACTGCTGCTTCATAACTTGTGTTTCTGGCCAGCCGAAACACGGGGCATCAAGCTCCATACGGAGCTTGATAACCTGTGTTTCTGGCCAGCCGAAACACAGGGCATCAAGCTCCATACGGAGCTTGATAAATATGCCCCATAGTGTGCAAAAAGAGACAGTACACTGAGTGGCACTGGCCTTGTGGACAAGCATGGAAGTTTTTCTAGCTTTTGTTCTGCCTCAGTGGTGCGTCTCTCAATTTTTTTGTTTTTATACAATCCAAGCATGTCAGTAAAAAACATACATTGAGAATATTTAAAAACATTATGAATACACACTAGACATGACACATAAAATACGTTCAGCTGACAATGTTCAGGAGTATAAGGTAGTATACAGCTAGCCTATTGTACTATGAACCCTCTAACTGGCACATGAGGCCACTTTTGGACCTCCTAGTACTACTGAAAATATATATCTACAGAGGGTTATCATGGACACCAGGAGACTACTCTTGAGTCTCAAAGGAGAACCTCCATTTTCTCGTTTTACATATATATAACACATATAATAGTATAAATTATTGAGTAAATAATAGTACTTTCTTTCATGTAATTAGCAAGAGTCCATGAGCTAGTGACGTATGGGATATACATTCCTACCAGGAGGGGCAAAGTTTCCCAAACCTCAAAATGCCTATAAATACACCCCTCACCACACCCACAAATCAGTTTTACAAACTTTGCCTCCTATGGAGGTGGTGAAGTAAGTTTGTGCTAGATTCTACGTTGATATGCGCTCCGCAACAGGTTGGAGCCCGGTTTTCCTCTCAGCGTGCAGTGAATGTCAGAGGGATGTGAGGAGAGTATTGCCTATTTCAATGCAATGATCTCCTTCTACGGGGTCTATTTCATAGGTTCTCTGTTATCGGTCGTAGAGATTCATCTCTTACCTCCCTTTTCAGATCGACGATATACTCATATATATATACCATTACCTTTGCTGATTTTCGTTTCAGTACTGGTTTGGCTTTCTACAACATGTAGACGAGTGTCCTGGGGTAAGTAAGTCTTATTTTCTGTGACACTCTAAGCTATGGTTGGGCGCTTTTTTTTATAAAGTTCTAAATATATGTATTCAAACATTTATTTGCCTTGACTCAGGATGTTCAACATTCCTTATTTTCAGACAGTCAGTTTCATATTTGGGATAATGCATTTGAATCAATCTTTTTTTCTTACCTTAAAAAATTTGACTTTTTCCCTGTGGGCTGTTAGGCTCGCGGGGGCTAAAAATGCTTCCTTTTATTGCGTCATTCTTGGCGCAGACTTTTTTGGCGCAAAAAATCTTTTCTGTTTCCGGCATCATACGTGTCGCCGGAAGTTGCGTCATTTTTTTACGTTCTTTTGCGCCAAAAATGTCGGCGTTCCGGATGTGGCGTCATTTTTGGCGCCAAAAGCATTTAGGCTAAAAAAATATGGGCGTCGCTTTTGTCTCCACATTATTTAAGTCTCATTTTTCATTGCTTCTGGTTGCTAGAAGCTTGTTCTTTGGCATTTTTTCCCATTCCTGAAACTGTCATTTAAGGAATTTGATAAATTTTGCTTTATATGTTGTTTTTTCTCTTACATATTGCAAGATGTCTCATGTTGCATCTGAGTCAGAAGATACTTCAGGAAAATCGCTGCCTGGTGCTGGAACTACCAAAGCTAATTGTATCTGCTGTAAACTTTTGGTAGCTGTTCCTCCAGCTGTTGTTTGTATTAAATGTCATGACAAACTTTTTAATGCAGAAAATATTTCCTTTAGTAAAATACCATTACCTGTTGCAGTTCCATCAACATCTAATGTTCAGAGTGTTCCTGATAACATAAGAGATTTTGTTGCTGAATCTATTAAGAAGGCTATGTCTGTTATTCCTCCTTCTAGTAAACATAAAAAGTATTTTAAAACTTCTCTTTATCCAGATGAATTTTTAAATGAACATCATCATTCTGATTCTAATGATTCTTCTGGTTCAGAGGATTCTGTTTCAGAGGTTGATGCTGATAAATCTTCATATTTATTTAAAAAGGAATTTATTCGTTCTTTACTTAAAGAAGTCCTAATTGCATTAGAAATTGAGGATTCTGGTCCTCTTGATACTAAATCTAAACGTTTAGACAAGGTCTTTAAATCTCCTGTAGTTATTCCAGAAGTTTTTCCTGTTCCTGGTGCTATTTCTGAAGTAATTTCCAGGGAATGGAATAAATTGGGTAATTCATTTACTCCTTCTAAACGTTTTAAGCAATTATATCCTGTGCCGTCTGACAGATTAGAGTTTTGGGACAAAATCCCTAAAGTTGATGGGGCTATTTCTACCCTTGCTAAACGTACTACTATTCCTACAGCAGATGGTACTTCCTTTAAGGATCCTTTAGATAGGAAAATTTAATCCTTTCTAAGAAAAGCTTATTTGTGTTCAGGTAATCTTCTTAGACCTGCTATATCTTTGGCGGATGTTGCTGCAGCTTCAACTTTTTGGTTGGAAACTTTAGCGCAACAAGTAACAGATCATGATTCTCATAACATTATTATTCTTCTTCAACATGCTAATAATTTTATCTGTGATGCCATTTTTGATATTATCAGAGTTGATGTCAGGTTTATGTCTATTTTAGCTAGAAGAGCTTTATGGCTTAAAATTTGGAATGCTGATATGTCTTCTAAATCAACTCTACTCTCCCTTTCTTTCCAGGGTAATACATTATTTGGTTCTCAGTTGGATTCTATTATCTCAACTGTTACTGGTGGGAAAGGAACTTTTTTACCACAGGATAAAAAATCTAAGGGTAAAAACAGGGCTAATAATCGTTTTCGTTCCTTTCGTTTCAACAAAGAACAAAAGCCTGATACTTCATCCTCAGGAGCAGTTTCAGTTTGGAAACCATCTCCAGTCTGGAATAAATCCAAGCCTTCTAGAAAAGCAAAGCCAGCTCCTACGTCCACATGAAGGTGCGGCCCTCATTCCAGCTCAGCTGGTAGGGGGCAGATTACGTTTTTTCAAAGAAATTTGGATCAATTCTGTTCACAAACTTTGGATTCAGAACATTATTTCAGAAGGGTACAGAATTGGTTTCAAGATAAGACCTCCTGCAAAGAGATTCTTTCTTTCCCGTGTCCCAGTAAACCCAGCGAAAGCTCAAGCATTTCTGAAATGTGTTTCAGATCTAGAGTTGGCTGGAGTAATTATGCCAGTTCCAGTTCTGGAACAGGGGCTGGGGTTTTATTCGAATCTCTTCATTGTACCAAAGAAGGAGAATTCCTTCAGACCAGTTCTGGATCTAAAAATATTGAATCGTTATGTAAGGATACCAACATTCAAAATGGTAACTGTAAGGACTATCCTGCCTTTTGTTCAGCAAGGGCATTATATGTCTACAATAGATTTACAGGATGCATATCTGCATATTCCGATTCATCCAGCTCACTATCAGTTTCTGAGATTCTCTTTCCTAGACAAGCATTACCAGTTTGTGGCTCTGACGTTTGGCCTAGCGACAGCTCCAAGAATTTTTACAAAGGTTCTCGGTGCCCTTCTATCGGTAATCAGAGAACAGGGTATTGTGGTATTTCCTTATTTGGACGATATCTTGGTACTTGCTCAGTCTTCACATTTAGCAGAATTTCATACGAATCGACTTTTGTTGTTTCTTCAAAATCATGGTTGGAGGATCAATTCACTAAAAAGTTCATTGATTCCTCAGACAAGGGTAACCTTTTTGGGTTTCCAGATAGATTCAGTGTCCATGACTCTGTCTTTAACAGACAAGAGACGTCTAAAATTGATTTCAGCTTGTCGAAACCTTCAGTCACAATCATTCCCTTCGGTAGCCTTATGCATGGAAATTCTAGGTCTTATGACTGCTGCATCGGACGCGATCCCCTTTGCTCGTTTTCACATGCGACCTCTTCAGCTCTGTATGCTGAACCAATGGTGCAGGGATTACACAAAGATATCTCAATTAATATCTTTAAAACCGATTGTACGACACTCTCTGACGTGGTGGACAGATCACCATCGTTTAGTTCAGGGGGCTTCTTTTGTTCTTCCGACCTGGACTGTAATTTCAACAGATGCAAGTCTTAAAGGTTGGGGAGCTGTGTGGGGGTCTCTGACAGCACAAGGGGTTTGGGAATCTCAGGAGGTGAGATTACCGATCAATATTTTGGAACTCCGTGCAATTTTCAGAGCTCTTCAGTCTTGGCCTCTTCTGAAGAGAGAATCGTTCATTTGTTTTCAGACAGACAATGTCACAACTGTGGCATACATCAATCATCAAGGAGGGACTCACAGTCCTCTGGCTATGAAAGAAGTATCTCGAATTCTGCTTTGGGCGGAATCCAGCTCCTGTCTAATCTCTGCGGTTCATATTCCAGGAATAGACAATTGGGAAGCGGATTATCTCAGTCGCCAAACGTTGCATCCGGGCGAATGGTCTCTTCACCCAGAGGTATTTCTTCAGATTGTTCAAATGTGGGAACTTCCAGAAATAGATCTGATGGCTTCTCATCTAAACAAGAAACTTCCCAGGTATCTGTCCAGATCCCGGGATCCTCAGGCGGAGGCAGTGGATGCATTATCACTTCCTTGGAAGTATCATCCTGCCTATATCTTTCTGCCTCTAGTTCTTCTTCCAAGAGTAATCTCCAAGATTCTGAAGGAATGCTCGTTTGTTCTGCTGGTAGCTCCAGCATGGCCTCACAGGTTTTGGTATGCGGATCTTGTCCGGATGGCCTCTTGCCAACCGTGGACTCTTCCGTTAAGACCAGACCTTCTGTCGCAAGGTCCTTTTTTCCATCAGGATCTCAAATCCTTAAATTTAAAGGTATGGAGATTGAACGCTTGATTCTTGGTCAAAGAGGTTTCTCTGACTCTGTGATTAATACTATGTTACAGGCTCATAAATCTGTATCTAGAGAGATATATTATAGAGTCTGGAAGACTTAAATTTCTTGGTGTCTTTCTCATCATTTTTCCTGGCATTCTTTTAGAATTCCGAGAATTTTACAGTTTCTTCAGGATGGTTTAGATAAAGGTTTGTCCGCAAGTTCCTTGAAAGGTCAAATCTCTGCTCTTTCTGTTCTTTTTCACAGAAAGATTGCTAATCTTCCTGATATTCATTGTTTTGTACAAGCCTTGGTTCGTATAAAACCTGTCATTAAGTCAATTTCTCCTCCTTGGAGTTTGAATTTGGCTCTGGGGGCTCTTCAAGCTCCTCCGTTTGAACCTATGCATTCATTGGACATTAAATTACTTTCTTGGAAAGTTTTGTTCCTTTTGGCCATCTCTTCTGCCAGAAGAGTCTCTGAATTGTCTGCTCTTTCTTGTGAGTCTCCTTTTCTGATTTTTCATCAGGATAAGGCAGTGTTGCGAACTTCTTTTGAATTTTTACCTAAGGTTGTGAATTCCAACAACATTAGTAGAGAAATTGTAGTTCCTTCATTATGCCCTAATCCTAAGAATTCTAAGGAGAAATCATTGCATTCTTTGGATGTTGTTAGAGCTTTGAAATATTATGTTGAAGCTACTAAGACTTTCCGAAAGACTTCTAGTCTATTTGTCATCTTTTCCGGTTCTAGAAAAGGCCAGAAAGCTTCTGCCATTTCTTTGGCATCTTGGTTGAAATCTTTAATTCATCATGCCTATGTTGAGTTGGGTAAAACTCCGCCTCAGAGGATTACAGCTCATTCTACTAGGTCAGTTTCTACTTCCTGGGCGTTTAGGAATGAAGCTTCGGATGATCAGATTTGCAAAGCAGCAACTTGGTCTTCTTTGCATACTTTTACTAAATTCTACCATTTTGATGTGTTTTCTTCTTCTGAAGCAGTTTTTGGTAGAAAAGTACTTCAGGCAGCTGTTTCAGTTTGAATCTTCTGCTTATGTTTTCATTTAAACTTTATTTTGGGTGTGGATTATTTTCAGCAGGAATTGGCTGTCTTTATTTTATCCCTCCCTCTCTAGTGACTCTTGCGTGGAAAGATCCACATCTTGGGTAGTCATTATCCCATACGTCACTAGCTCATGGACTCTTGCTAATTACATGAAAGAAAACATAATTTATGTAAGAACTTACCTGATAAATTCATTTCTTTTATATTAGCAAGAGTCCATGAGGCCCACCCTTTTTTGTGGTGGTTATGATTTTTTTGTATAAAGCACAATTATTCCAATTCCTTATTTTTTATGCTTTCGCACTTTTTTCTTATCACCCCACTTCTTGGCTATTCGTTAAACTGATTTGTGGGTGTGGTGAGGGGTGTATTTATAGGCAATTTGAGGTTTGGGAAACTTTGCCCCTCCTGGTAGGAATGTATATCCCATACGTCACTAGCTCATGGACTCTTGCTAATATGAAAGAAATGAATTTATCAGGTAAGTTCTTACATAAATTATGTTTTTAGGTCATGATATTATTCAGCATGTAAAAAGTACTCTATGTAGTAGAAACTAGAAACCCATAACCACCAAGGAAATCAGAATAATGACAGAATATACATCAACCTGAGCTTGTAGTAGATTAAAGCAGGGACCTTGTCATATAGGAAAAGTTGTCTGGGGTTGTTGTTTCTCTTGTTCAGAGAGGAATTTCCTGGTATTTCGGTGCTGGATTGTCATTGGGCAGGATCAGACTGATGTGCTACAGGATATTTTTTCTCTGTGAAGGGGCATAGTGTGCTAAAAGAAGGCGCACCCTGAGTTGCAATAAAAATGAACAGGCATGGAAGTTATTCTAGCTTTTGTTCTATCTCCGGAGTGCTGTTCTCTCTCTTTTGATATAGGGAAAGTAATCACTTGAACTCAGGGAAGGTTTATAATTACATTTCTATTGTAGTAAAGTATATGTTTAAATAGATTAGTATGTGAGGTTAAAACTAGATAATCGCATGGAGACACATTCAAGGGTATTATGAGCAATGCAATTTTACCCCGCTTATCCTTAGTCTAGGAGTGTAATGACTTAGTAGTGGAAAGTATAGATAGAAGAAAGAGTTATTAATTTTCTTGCCACTGGTCTCTTCACTAAAAACATATAGCTTAGCTACTAGTATATGGTGATATCCTTGGATGAACTAACAAACGCTCAGCTGTAGAACAAACATGCCGCATAGTTACTATCTACACTCAGAGGGAAGGACAAAGCCAGGGAAAATATGTCTACCTAGTCAAAGTGTTATATGTGCTTGGAAAGGTATGATGTCTGTCCTGCTGTCTCGGCCGCAGACAGCAAGACAGAGAGATTAAAATATTATATCAGTTTATGATCACCAGGTAGAGATTTGATGATAGATACCAAGTGCCTCCTGTAGTAAGCTGCTCATATAGCCCTCTTAGAAAAAAGAATTGGCAGTAATATGGCTAACCATGTCTCAGCATGTCGCTCATATACTCATATAAACATCATAGCATAAAGTATAGAAGGGTATAGGTCCAGTAGTCAGTTAACACTTTCAGTATAATTAGAGTTGGATACTCATTGATGTGAATAAATATCAAACTTTAAGTTAGTTCCCTTTTCTAAACATATATAAATATATTATAACCTCAACGTGTAGAACAGCAAGTTAAATCTTATGTGTGAACAACGTAAATGATTTGTCAAGTGATTATACAAAAACAATAATAATATAGAAACCACACACAAAGCAAATGTTTTGTAGGACCTTTTAGAGCAGTATAGGCCATCTTAATCTTGGTGCAGAAAACTATCGGAGTAGATCCAATACGCCTGCCGCTGTCTGTGTTATCTCTTTGCAGCCTAAATTGGATTTGCTGGACTTTTGCGTCATCCTCTCTATGAAGCCCAGGTTTTCTGTTTCGATGGAGAGAGACTGTCCTGGGAGCAAAGTGGTTGCTTCTGAGCTGCGGCTGCCCTCTAACAGGCGACCGTGTTCTTCTTTAAGGGTGCAATCTTTTCTTAGCATGTGAGGACTCCTCTTCATGTAGGTTAGTACTTGTAGTTTTTAAGTACCTAGGGTCGGTCAGGCTTACATTGTGCAGTGGATCTCTGCTCAATAGTACATTCAGGCTGTGAACGTCATGGCGGCTTGAGTGGATAACTTCAAAGCACTTTGGTCAATTTCAGCTGGTCGCTTAGAATCGGAGTAAAGTAGAGGCAGCATTGATTCAAATTCCCTCTCAAGATCTTGGAAGTATTGAGTTATTAGCCCCTGCATGTTCTGCTTCCAGACTTCTACAGCTGCCATTATGCCAGATCCATTTCCACTAGCTGTCCAGGGATTCATTGCACAGGCTGAGTAGTTAACTAGTGG
>NW_026512347.1:0-25275 GCF_027579735.1 Bombina bombina
TATGTAATACTTTAGTCAGTATAAACTATGACATATGTAATACATTAGTCAGTAATAAACCTATACACATGGTAATACATTAGTCAGTAATAAACTATACACATGTAATACATTAGTCAGTAATAAACTATACAAATGTAATACATTAGTCAGTAATAAACTATACATATGTAATACATTAGTACAGTAATAAACTATACACTATGTAATACATTAGTCAGTAATAAACTATACATATGTAATACATTAGTCAGTAATAAACTATACACATGTAATACATTAGTCAGTAATAAACTATACATATGTAATACATTAGTCAGTAATAAACTATACATATGTAATACATTAGTCAGTAATAAACTATACACTATGTAATACATTAGTCAGTAATAAACTATACACATGTAAATACATTAGTCAGTAATAAAACTATACACATGTAATACATTAGTCAGTAATAAACTATACACATGTAATACTTAGTCAGTAATAAACTATACATATGTAATACATTAGTCAGTAATAAACTATACATATGTAATACATTAGTCAGTAATAAACTATACACATATAATACATTAGTCAGTAATAAACTATACACATGTAATACATTAGTCAGTAATAAACTATACATATGTAATACATTAGTCAGTAATAAACTATACACATGTAATACATTAGTCAGTAATAAACTATACATATTTAATACATTAGTCAGTAATAAACTATACATATGTAATACATTAGTCAGTAATAAACTATACATATGTAATACATTAGTCAGTAATAAACTATACACATGTAATACATTAGTCAGTAATAAACTATACATATGTAATACATTAGTCAGTAATAAACTATACATATGTAATACATTAGTCAGTAATAAACTATACTCATGTAATACATTAGTCAGTAATAAACTATACACATGTAATACATAGTCAGTAATAAACTATACACATGTAATACATTAGTCAGTAATAAACTATACACATGTAATACATTAGTCAGTAATAAACTATACATATGTAATACATTAGTCAGTAATAAACTATACATATGTAATACATTAGTCAGTAATAAACTATACACATGTAATACATTAGTCAGTAATAAACTATACATATGTAATACATTAGTCAGTAATAAACTATACACATGTAATACATTAGTCAGTAATAAACTATACACATGTAATACATTAGTCAGTAATAAACTATACACATGTAATACATTAGTCAGTAATAAACTATACATATGTAATACATTAGTCAGTAATAAACTATACATATGTAATACATTAGTCAGTAATAAACTATACACATGTAATACATTAGTCAGTAATAAACTATACACATGTAATACATTAGTCAGTAATAAACTATACATATGTAATACATTAGTCAGTAATAAACTATACATATGTAATACATTAGTCAGTAATAAACTATACATATGTAATACATTAGTCAGTAATAAACTATACAAATGTTAATACATTAGTCAGTAATAAACTATACATATGTAATACATTAGTCAGTAATAAACTATATCATATTAATACATTAGTCAGTAATAAACTATACATAAGGTGAATACTTTAGTCAGTAATAAACTATACACATGTAATAACATTAGTCAGTAATAAACTATACATATGTAATACATTAGTCAGTTATAAACTATACATATGTAATACATTAGTCAGTAATAAACTATACTCATATGTAATACATTAGTCAGTAATAAACTATATCACATGTAATACATTAGTCAGTATAAACTATACTATGTAAGTACATTAGTCAGTAATAAACTATACACATGTAATGACATTACGTCAGTAATAAACTATACATATGTAATACATTAGTCAGTAATAAACTATACATATGTAATACATTAGTCAGTAATAAACTATACATAATGTAATACATTAGTCAGTAATAACCTATACATATGTACATTAGTCATACTATCAGGTAATAAACTAGTCAGTAATAAACTATACATAAGTAATACTTTAGTCAGTAATAAACTATACACATGTAATACATTAGTCAGTAATAAACTATAACATGTAATACATTAGTCAGTAATAAACTATACACATGTAATACATTAGTCATACCAACACCAGTAATAAACTATACACATGTAATACATTAGTCAGTAATAAACTATACATATGTAATACATTAGTCAGTAATAAACTATACATATGTAATACATTAGTCAGTAATAAACTATACACATGTAATACATTAGTCAGTAATAAACTATACACATGTAATACATTAGTCAGTAATAAACTATACACATGTAATACATTAGTCAGTAATAAACTATACAAATGTAATACATTAGTCAGTAATAAACTATACACATGTAATACATTAGTCAGTAATAAACTATACACATGTAATACATTAGTCAGTAATAAACTATACATATGTAATACATTAGTCATACCAACACCAGTAATAAACTATACACATGTAATACATTAGTCATACCAACACCAGTAATAAACTATATACATGTAATACGTTAGTCATACCAACACCAGTAAAAACTATACACATGTAATACATTAGTCATACCAACACCAGTAATAAACTATATACATGTAATACATTAGTCATACCAACACCAGTAATAAACTATACACATGTAATACATTAGTCATACCAACACCAGTAATAAACTATACACATGTAATACATTAGTCATACCAACACCAGTAATAAACTATACACATGTAATACATTAGTCATACCAACACCAGTAATAAACTATACACATGTAATACATTAGTCATACCAACACCAGTAATAAACTATACACATGTAATACATTAGTCATACCAACACCAGTAATAAACTATATACATGTAATACATTAGTCATACCAACACCAGTAAAAACTATACACATGTAATACATTAGTCATACCAACACCAGTAAAAACTATACACATGTAATACATTAGTCATACCAACACCAGTAATAAACTATACACATGTAATACATTAGTCATACCAACACCAGTAATAAACTATACACATGTAATACATTAGTCATACCAACACCAGTAATAAACTATACACATGTAATACATTAGTCATACCAACACCAGTAATAAACTATACACATGTAATACATTAGTCATACCAACACCAGTAATAAACTATACACATGTAATACATTAGTCATACCAACACCAGTAATAAACTATACACATGTAATACATTAGTCATACCAACACCAGTAATAAACTATACAAATGTAATACATTAGTCAGTAATAAACTATACACATGTAATACATTAGTCATACCAACACCAGTAATAAACTATACACATGTAATACATTAGTCAGTAATAAACTATACATATGTAATACATTAGTCAGTAATAAACTATACATATGTAATACATTAGTCAGTAATAAACTATACACATGTAATACATTAGTCAGTAATAAACTATACACATGTAATACATTAGTCAGTAATAGAACTATACATCACGTATACAATAGTCAGTAATGAAACTATACAAATGTAATACATATATTCAGTAATAAACTATACACATGTAATACTTTAGTCAGTAATAACTATAGCACATGTAAGACATATTAGTCAGTAATAAACTATACAAATGTAATACATTAGTACAGTATATACTATACACATGTAATACATTTCAGTAATAAACTATACACATGTAACTACATTAGTCACTTGGGACCAACACCAGTAATTAAACTATACACATGTAATACATTAGTCATACATCAGCCAGTAAGTAAACTATATACATGTAATACGTTAGTCATACCAACACCAGTAAAAAACTATACACATGTAATACATTAGTCATACCAACACCAGTAATAAACTATATACATGTAATACATTAGTCATACCAACACCAGTAATAAACTAGACACATGTAATACATTAGTCATACCAACACCAGTAATAAACTATACACATGTAATACATTAGTCATACCAACACCAGTAATAAACTATACACATGTAATACATTAGTCATACCAACACCAGTAATAAACTATACACATGTAATACATTAGTCAGTAATAAACTATACATATGTAATACATTAGTCAGTAATAAACTATACACATGTAATACATTAGTCAGTAATAAACTATACATATGTAATACATTAGTCAGTAATAAACTATACATATGTAATACATTAGTCAGTAATAAACTATACACATGTAATACATTAGTCAGTAATAAACTATACATATGTAATACATTAGTCAGTAATAAACTATACATATGTAATACATTAGTCAGTAATAAACTATACACATGTAATACATTAGTCAGTAATAAACTATACATATGTAATACATTAGTCAGTAATAAACTATACACATGTAATACATTAGTCAGTAATAAACTATACACATGTAATACATTAGTCAGTAATAAACTATACACATGTAATACATTAGTCAGACCAACACCAGTAATAAACTATACACATGTAATACATTAGTCAGTAATAAACTATACATATGTAATACATTAGTCAGTAATAAACTATACATATGTAATACATTAGTCAGTAATAAACTATACATATGTAATACATTAGTCAGTAATAAACTATACACATGTAATACATTAGTCAGTAATAAACTATACATATGTAATACATTAGTCAGTAATAAACTATACATATGTAATACATTAGTCAGTAATAAACTATACACATGTAATACATTAGTCAGTAATAAACTATACACATGTAATACATTAGTCAGTAATAAACTATACATATGTAATACATTAGTCAGTAATAAACTATACATATGTAATACATTAGTCAGTAATAAACTATACATATGTAATACATTAGTCAGTAATAAACTATACATATGTAATACATTAGTCAGTAATAAACTATACATATGTAATACATTAGTCAGTAATAAACTATACATATGTAATACATTAGTCAGTAATAAACTATACACATGTAATACATTAGTCAGTAATAAACTATACATATGTAATACATTAGTCAGTAATAAACTATACATATGTAATACATTAGTCAGTAATAAACTATACTCATGTAATACATTAGTCAGTAATAAACTATACACATGTAATACATTAGTCAGTAATAAACTATACACATGTAATACATTAGTCAGTAATAAACTATACACATGTAATACATTACTCAGTAATAAACTATACATATGTAATACATTAGTCAGTAATAAACTATACATATGTAATACATTAGTCAGTAATAAACTATACATATGTAATACATTAGTCAGTAATAAACTATACATATGTAATACATTAGTCAGTAATAAACTATACATATGTAATACTTTAGTCAGTAATAAACTATACACATGTAATACATTAGTCAGTAATAAACTATACAAATGTAATACATTAGTCAGTAATAAACTATACACATGTAATACATTAGTCATACCAACACCAGTAATAAACTATACACATGTAATACATTAGTCAGTAATAAACTATACATATGTAATACATTAGTCAGTAATAAACTATACATATGTAATACATTAGTCAGTAATAAACTATACACATGTAATACATTAGTCAGTAATAAACTATACACATGTAATACATTAGTCAGTAATAAACTATACACATGTAATACATTAGTCAGTAATAAACTATACACATGTAATACATTAGTCAGTAATAAACTATACACATGTAATACATTAGTCAGTAATAAACTATACACATGTAATACATTAGTCAGTAATAAACTATACACATGTAATACATTAGTCATACCAACACCAGTAATAAACTATACACATGTAATACATTAGTCATACCAACACCAGTATAAACTATACACATGTAATACATTAGTCATACCAACACCAGTAATAACTATACACATGTAATACAGTAGTCATACCAACACCAGTAATAAACTATACACATGTAATACATTAGTCATACCAACACCAGTAATAAACTATACAAATGTAATACATTAGTCATACCAACACCAGTAATAAACTATACACATGTAATACATTAGTCATACAATACCCAGTAATAAACTATACACATGTAATACATTAGTCATACCAACACCAGTAATAAACTATACACATGTAATACATTAGTCATACCAACACCAGTAATAAACTATACACATGTAATACATTAGTCATACCAACACCAGTAATAAACTATACACATGTAATACATTAGTCATACCAACACCAGTAATAAACTATACACATGTAATACATTAGTCATACCAACACCAGTAATAAACTATACACATGTAATACATTAGTCATACCAACACCAGTAATAAACTATACACATGTAATACATTAGTCATACCAACACCAGTAATAAACTATACACATGTAATACATTAGTCATACCAACACCAGTAATAAACTATACACATGTAATACATTAGTCATACCAACACCAGTAATAAACTATACACATGTAATACATTAGTCATACCAACACCATAATAAACTATACACATGTAATACATTAGTCATACCAACACCAGTAATAAACTATACACATGTAATACATTAGTCATACCAACACCAGTAATAAACTATACACATGTAATACATTAGTCATACCAACACCAGTAATAAACTATACACATGTAATACATTAGTCATACCAACACCAGTAATAAACTATACACATGTAATACATTAGTCATACCAACACCAGTAATAAACTATACACATGTAATACATTAGTCATACCAACACCAGTAATAAACTATACACATGTAATACTTTAGTCATACCAACACCAGTAATAAACTATACACATGTAATACATTAGTCATACCAACACCAGTAATAAACTATACACATGTAATACATTAGTCATACCAACACCAGTAATAAACTATACACATGTAATACATTAGTCATACCAACACCAGTAATAAACTATACACATGTAATACATTAGTCATACCAACACCAGTAATAAACTATACACATGTAATACATTAGTCATACCAACACCAGTAATAAACTATACACATGTAATACATTAGTCAGTAATAAACTATACACATGTAATACATTAGTCAGTAATAAACTATACACATGTAATACATTAGTCAGTAATAAACTATACATATGTAATACATTAGTCAGTAATAAACTATACATATGTAATACATTAGTCAGTAATAAACTATACACATGTAATACATTAGTCAGTAATAAACTATACATATGTAATACATTAGTCAGTAATAAACTATACATATGTAATACATTAGTCAGTAATAAACTATACACATGTAATACATTAGTCAGTAATAAACTATACATATGTAATACATTAGTCAGTAATAAACTATACACATGTAATACATTAGTCAGTAATAAACTATACACATGTAATACATTAGTCAGTAATAAACTATACACATGTAATACATTAGTCAGACCAACACCAGTAATAAACTATACACATGTAATACATTAGTCAGTAATAAACTATACATATGTAATACATTAGTCAGTAATAAACTATACAAATGTAATACATTAGTCAGTAATAAACTATACATATGTAATACATTAATCATACCAACACCAGTAATAAACTATACACATGTAATACATTAGTCAGTAATAAACTATACATATGTAATACATTAGTCAGTAATAAACTATACACATGTAATACATTAGTCAGACCAACACCAGTAATAAACTATACACATGTAATACATTAGTCAGTAATAAACTATACATATGTAATACATTAGTCAGTAATAAACTATACACATGTAATACATTAGTCAGTAATAAACTATACATATGTAATACATTAGTCAGTAATAAACTATACATATGTAATACATTAGTCAGTAATAAACTATACACATGTAATACATTAGTCAGTAATAAACTATACACATGTAATACATTAGTCAGTAATAAACTATACATATGTAATACATTAGTCAGTAATAAACTATACACATGTAATACATTAGTCAGTAATAAACTATACACATGTTATACATTAGTCAGTAATAAACTATACACATGTAATACATTAGTCAGTAATAAACTATACACATGTAATACATTAATCATACCAACACCAGTAATAAACTATACATATGTAATACATTAGTCAGTAATAAACTATACATATGTAATACATTAGTCAGTAATAAACTATACACATGTAATACATTAGTCAGTAATAAACTATACATATGTAATACATTAGTCAGTAATAAACTATACACATGTAATACATTAGTCAGTAATAAACTATACATATGTAATACATTAGTCAGTAATAAACTATACATATGTAATACATTAGTCAGTAATAAACTATACACATGTAATACATTAGTCAGTAATAAACTATACACATGTAATACATTAGTCAGTAATAAACTATACATATGTAATACATTAGTCAGTAATAAACTATACAAATGTAATACATTAGTCAGTAATAAACTATACACATTTAATACATTAGTCAGGTAATAAACTATACACATGTAATGACCATTAGTCAGACCGAACACCGAGTAATAAACTATACACATGTAATACATTAGTCATGTAAATAAACTATACACATGTAATACATTAGTCTTACCAACACCAGTAATAAACCTATATCACATGGTAATAACATTAGTCAGACCAACACCAGTAATAAACTATAACACATGTAATACATTAGTCAGTAAATAAACTATACATATTTAATAACATTAGTCAGTAATAAACTATAACACATGTAATACATTAGTCAGTAATAAACTATACACATGTAATACATTAGTCAGTAATAACTATACATATGTAATACATTAGTCAGTAATAAACTGATACATATGTAATACATTAGTCAGTAATAAACTATACATATGTAATACATTAGTCAGTAATAAACTATACACATGTAATACATTAGTCAGTAATAAACTATACAAATGTAATACATTAGTCAGTAATAAACTATACATATGTAATACATTAGTCAGTAATAAACTATACATATGTAATACATTAGTCAGTAATAAACTATACATATGTAATACATTAGTCAGTAATAAACTATACATATGTAATACATTAGTCAGTAATAAACTATACATATGTAATACATTAGTCAGTAATAAACTATACACATGTAATACATTAGTCAGTAATAAACTATACATATGTAATACATTAGTCAGTAATAAACTATACAAATGTAATACATTAGTCAGTAATAAACTATACAAATGTAATACATTAGTCAGTAATAAACTATACACATGTAATACATTAGTCAGTAATAAACTATACACATGTAATACATTAGTCAGTAATAAACTATACACATTAATACATTAGTCAGTAATAAACTATACATATGTAATACATTAGTCAGTAATAAACTATACAAATGTAATACATTAGTCAGTAATAAACTATACACATGTAATACATTAGTCAGTAATAAACTATACACATGTAATACATTAGTCAGTAATAAACTATACATATGTAATACATTAGTCAGTAATAAACTATACAAATGTAATACATTAGTCAGTAATAAACTATACATATGTAATACATTAGTCAGTAATAAACTATACACATGTAATACATTAGTCAGTAATAAACTATACACATGTAATACATTAGTCAGTAATAAACTATACAAATGTAATACATTAGTCAGTAATAAACTATACACATGTAATACATTAGTCAGTAATAAACTATACACATGTAATACATTAGTCAGTAATAAACTATACATATGTAATACATTAGTCAGTAATAAACTATACACATGCAATACATTAGTCAGTAATAAACTATACACATGTAATACATTAGTCAGTAATAAACTATACACATGTAATACATTAGTCAGTAATAAACTATACACATGTAATACATTAGTCAGACCAACACCAGTAATAAACTATACACATGTAATACATTAGTCAGTAATAAACTATACACATGTAATACATTAGTCAGTAATAAACTATACACATGTAATACATTAGTCAGTAATAAACTATACATATGTAATACATTAGTCAGTAATAAACTATACATATGTAATACATTAGTCAGTAATAAACTATACACATGTAATACATTAGTCAGTAATAAACTATACATATGTAATACATTAGTCAGTAATAAACTATACATATGTAATACATTAGTCAGTAATAAACTATACACATGTAATACATTAGTCAGTAATAAACTATACATATGTAATACATTAGTCAGTAATAAACTATACACATGTAATACATTAGTCAGTAATAAACTATACATATGTAATACATTAGTCAGTAATAAACTATACACATGTAATACATTAGTCAGTAATAAACTATACACATGTAATACATTAGTCAGTAATAAACTATACATATGTAATACATTAGTCAGTAATAAACTATACATATGTAATACATTAGTCATACCAACACCAGTAATAAACTATACACATGTAATACATTAGTCAGTAATAAACTATACACATGTAATACATTAGTCAGTAATAAACTATACACATGTAATACATTAGTCATACCAACACCAGTAATAAACTATACACATGTAATACATTAGTCATACCAACACCAGTAATAAACTATACACATGTAATACATTAGTCAGTAATAAACTATACACATGCAATACATTAGTCAGTAATAAACTATACATATGTAATACATTAGTCAGTAATAAACTATACATATGTAATACATTAGTCAGTAATAAACTATACACATGTAATACATTAGTCAGTAATAAACTATACACATGTAATACATTAGTCAGTAATAAACTATACATATGTAATACATTAGTCAGTAATAAACTATACATATGTAATACATTAGTCAGTAATAAACTATACACATGTAATACATTAGTCAGTAATAAACTATACATATGTAATACATTAGTCAGTAATAAACTATACACATGTAATACATTAGTCAGTAATAAACTATACACATGTAATACATTAGTCAGTAATAAACTATACATATGTAATACATTAGTCAGACCAACACCAGTAATAAACTATACACATGTAATACATTAGTCATACCAACACCAGTAATAAACTATACACATGTAATACATTAGTCATACCAACACCAGTAATAAACTATACACATGTAATACATTAGTCAGACCAACACCAGCAATAAACTATACACATGTAATACATTAGTCATACCAACACCATTAATAAACTATACACATGTAATACATTAGTCATACCAACACCATTAATAAACTATACACATGTAATACATTAGTCATACCAACACCAGTAATAAACTATACACATGTAATACTTTAGTCATACCAACACCAGTAATAAACTATACACATGTAATACATTAGTCAGTAATAAACTATACACATGTAATACATTAGTCAGTAATAAACTATACACATGTAATACATTAGTCAGACCAACACCAGCAATAAACTATACACATGTAATACATTAGTCATACCAACACCATTAATAAACTATACACATGTAATACATTAGTCATACCAACACCATTAATAAACTATACACATGTAATACATTAGTCATACCAACACCAGTAATAAACTATACACATGTAATACTTTAGTCATACCAACACCAGTAATAAACTATACACATGTAATACATTAGTCAGTAATAAACTATACACATGTAATACATTAGTCAGTAATAAACTATACACATGTAATACATTAGTCAGACCAACACCAGTAATAAACTATACATATGTAATACTTTAGTCATACCAACACCAGTAATAAACTATACACATGTAATACATTAGTCAGTAATAAACTATACACATGTAATACATTAGTCAGTAATAAACTATACACATGTAATACATTAGTCAGACCAACACCAGTAATAAACTATACACATGTAATACATTAGTCAGACCAACACCAGTAATAAACTATACACATGTAATACATTAGTCAGACCAACACCAGTAATAAACTATACACATGTAATACATTAGTCAGACCAACACCAGTTAGCTTACATTTTCTACTTTTAAGAATAGACAACTTTGCCTGTCCTAACAAAAAGTTAAACAATATATTGCCTTTTAACAAAATTTTTTTGAATTCCATAGATTTCCCTCACTGATGTGCAAAAGGGGCAATATTCAGAATTTCAGGATGTGACCTAAAATATAATTAGTAGCTATTCTGCCATGAATTATTCGCCACTGTAGATCTCCTGAACGTTTTAGAATTGGGGTTTTATAGAAAGTCCTCCAAGCAGGTCTAACACTTGTTGTAACATCAAGTTGTTCCCTCCACTTTGTATCAGTAAATGTTTTGAGCTGGTGACAATGACAAATCTTTATGCACATGATATACATTCATTTCTTATTTATAATATAAAAACTTAAATTATACAAAGAATTAAAACAAAGAAGTTTTTTTTAGAAAAATCAATATTATAATCAAAAGCAGGAGTAACTTGTAAAGATGGTATTGAAAAAAAACCATCAGCCAAACTGTTTTCAACAAAACTCCTTTCTAATGCATATAAAGTGCTTTTAGTAGGAACAGACTTTACCATTTCCACCAGCTGAGAAACAAACCTAACTGACTGAATTTGTACTTTTCTTGCCAAATCAGAAGCTGAAACCCATTTAAAACCAGTAAAGTCTATTAAATGTTTAGTAACTCCAGCCTTTACAAAAATGGAAACCAAACTCTTAGAATCAAAATGTTCAATGTTTAAAGATGGAAATCCAGGGAAAACTTAAAGATTACTCAATCCGTAAAAGTTTTAGACATTTCCAAGCATTTAAAACACTGTCATAAAAAGGGGATTGGTTCCATCTATTTGACTCAAATCTATTAGAAACAACTGCTGATCATATCCCAAACCACCTACTCTATGAAGCAGCGTAAAACCAAGCTATCTCCAAGGAGCAGAACCATCATAAAACAGAAGTCTCTGCAAAAAACTAAGCCTAAAAGCTGCTGTTCTGCTTTTAAATCTATCAAAGCCTGACCACCTTCACTTACTGGCAAAAACAAAACACTTTGCTTAAGCCAATGATTTCAATCCCCCAAAAAATACCGTAATGTTTTATGAATATTTTCTAAAAGTAAAGGGGGCGGATTCAGAACAATCTATGCCACATCATTCACTGTCAGAAAAAATTTGCAAAAATTGTACCTTTAGGGGTACAACAGCTTGTCACTGGGGCAGTACCCTCAAAGGTACACCCACTGTACCCTTTAACATGGGTACAAATTGGTACCCTTGCAGATTGTACCTTTCAAAGGCAAATATGTACCTTTGGTGACTAGATTGGACCTCAGTGCTATGGTACCAAATTGTACCCTTAAAAAATGGTGCAGATCTGGCCTTTTAAGGGTACTGCCCCAGTGACAAGCCCTTTGTACCTCATGATGGCAAATGTGTACTCAACAAAGCATATTACAAATGCTGTTCCATTACATTTATTGTATAACATTAAAATATGCACTCAGTTAATGTGTACTTTTTCAGGCAGTATTACAATAGCCACACACACTACAGTTTTAAAAAAGTTTGGATACTCTAACCATACAGCAAATCCAAAGACTGCTACAGAACCACCTGAAAGAACCAGGCCAAACAACCAGTTCCAAAATAAGCTACTCAATATGTTTCATATCACTCTGTACTAGACTCTAAAAACACCCCATTTAATTTAGGGTGACATGATACATAAAACATAAATATATAAAGAACATATAGAAAACAACATAATAATAAAATGTAACTAACGAAAAGATGGGGGATTTGGGGGAGCGATAAACGATAAAACTCACAACCATACATTGAATTGTCACTCTATGCAACATATATGCAAATTAATCTATTTCCCCAGTACACATTTTTGGGATGAACCTGCTACCAATAGATGGAGCTGTGTTACACATGTCAAGGAACTTTCAACCAACAGTTGGCGCTATGGCATGTTACACAATGTCCATGTATGTGACTGGGGAACGGTTACAATTTTATTTTTTATTTTTTTTAATAATAATAATAATAACTGGTTCATAAGCAGCTCTTGTTTATTTTATAGAGTTTAAAATGATTTTTTTCTTTGTAATTTTAGTTAATATATTTGCTTTATGTTTAAGAGTTAACATCTTGATGCTCTAAATATAAACATTAAAATGTTAAGTGTTTGCTATTTAGAACCAGCAACACAGTATCATTGAATATATGGGTTCAGTATTTTTTTGTTGCCTTGCCCGCTTCTTGCATATAACCAACAACGATTGAACATAATTATTTAGCTGTACAACCTGTATGTTGCATTCATGTTGGGTGACTGCCAGTTATGTGAATAGGAATAATTGAGGTGCACAAATGATATGGACTTGCAGGGTTTAGCAGCCTTGAACCACCCACCCCCTCAACCTTAGTCACACAAGTGATTGTACCTTTTTTGGGGGGATTAAATGGTACAGACATGGACCCTTTGACAGTTGGAAACATATTTGTACCTTGTTAACCGCTAAATGGTGCATATAAGTTCCTTAAGGTGTAATTAACCACAGCACTTGTACCCTAAGTGTTCACAAACGGACCACAACCGTACCCTTTTTTCTGACAGTGTAGAGGCAATTAAGTTATTAATAACTAAAACTCTCCCTCTATAAGATAACTGTGACAGCAGCCATTTCCATTTTTGCAACCTCTCCTCTATCCTGTCTAAAACTCCCTCCCAATTCAAATGCATAACTTCATCTGAGCCTCAAAAAACTCCTAGAATCTTAAAACCAAATCTGTTCCACTCTAAATTTTCAGGAAGACTTGGTGGGAAATCCTCACTCCATTCCCCAAGCAAGAGAGAGTTAGTGATGTCCCGAACTGTTCGCCCGCGAACGGTTCACGGCGAACATAGTATGTTCGTGTTCACGGCTGTGGGCGAACACATGCGATGTTTGATCCGCCCCCTATGTGTCATCATTGAGAAAACTCTGACCCTGTATCTCACAGACAGCAGACACATTAGAGCCAATCAGCATCAGACACTCCCTCACAGACCCTCCCCTCTTGTTGGCAGCAGCCATTTTAGACTCATAACGACCTTGCTTTGGCCTAGATTTGGAGTTTGGCGGTAGCCGTGAAAACCAGCGTTAGAGGCTCCTAACGCTGGTTTTAGGCTACCGCCGGTATTTGGAGTCACTCAAAAAAGGGTCTAACGCTCATTTTTCAGCCGCGACTTTTCCATACCGCAGATCCCCTTACGTCAATTGCGTATCCTATCTTTTCAATGGGATCTTTCTAACTCCGGTATTTAGAGTTGTGTCTGAAGTGAGCGTTAGAAATCTAACGACAAAACTCCAGCCGCAGAAAAAAGTCAGTAGTTAAGAGCTTTCTGGGCTAACGCCGGTTCATAAAGCTCTTAACTACTGTACTCTAAAGTACACTAACACCCATAAACTACCTATGTACCCCTAAACTGAGGTCCCCCCACATCGCCGCCACTCGATTTAATTTTTTTAACCCCTAATCTGCCGACTGCCACCTACGTTATACTTATGTACCCCTAATCTGCTGCCCCTAACACCGCCGACCCCTGTATTATATTTATTAACCCCTAACCTGCCCCCCACAACGTCGCAGCCAGCTACCTACAATAATTAACCCCTAATCTGCCGACCGCAAAGAGCCGCCACCTACATTATCCTTATGTACCCCTAATCTGCTGCCCTTAACACCGCCTACCCCTATATTATATTTATTAACCCCTAATCTGCCCCCCTCAACGTCGCCTCCACCTGCCTACACTTATTAACCCCTAATCTGCCGAGCGGACCTGAGCACTACTATAATAAAGTTATTAACCCCTAATCCGCCTCACTAACCCTATAATAAATAGTATTAACCCCTAATCTGTCCTCCCTAACATCGCCTACACCTAACTTCAATTATTAACCCCTAATCTGCCGACCTAATCTCGCCGCTACTGTAATAAATGTATTAACCGCTAAAGCTAAGTCTAACCCTAACACTTACACCCACCTAAGTTAAATATAAGAGTTAATTAATTAATTAACTCTTATTAAATAAATTATTCCTATTTAAAGATAAATACTTACCTGTAAAATAAACCCTAATATAGCTACAATATAAATTATAATTATATTATAGCTATTTTAGGATTAATATTTATTTTACAGGTAACTTTGTATTTATTTTAACCAGGTACAATAGCTATTAAATAGTTAAGAACTATTTAATAGCTAAAATAGTTAAAATAATTACAAATATACCTGTAAAATAAATCCTAACCTAAGTTACAATTAAACCTAACACTACACTATCAATAAATTAATTAAATAAAATACTTACAATTACCTACAATTAAACCTAACACTACACTATCAATAAATAAATTAAATACAATACCTACAAATAAATACAATGAAATAAACTAACTAAAGTACAAAAAATAAAAAAGAACTAAGTTACAAAAAATAAAAAAATATTTACAAACATTAGAAATATATTACAACAATTTTAAACTAATTACACCTACTCTAAGCCCCCTAATAAAATAGCAAAGCCCCCCAAAATAAAAAAATGCCCTAACCTATTCTAAATTACTAAAGTTCAAAGCTCTTTTACCTTACCAGCCCTGAACAGGGCCCTTTGCGGGGCATGCCCCAAGAAGTTCAGCTCTTTTGCCTGTAAAAAAAAACATACAATACTCCCCCCCCAACATTACAACCAACCACCCACATACCCCTAATCTAACCCAAACCCCCCTTAAATAAACCTAACACTAAGCCCCTGAAGATCTCCCTACCTTGAGTCGTCTTCACCCAGACGAGACAAATTCTTCATCCAAGCGGAGCAAGAAGAGGTCCTCCATCCGGTAGAAGTCTTCATCCAAGCGGGGCAGAAGAGGTCTTCCATCCGATTGAAGTCTTCATCCAAGAGGCATCTTCTATCGTCATCCATCTGGAGTGGAGCGGCAGCATCCTGAAGACCTCCGACGCGGAACATCCCTCCTGGCCGATGACTGAACGACGAATGACGGTTCCTTTAAATGACGTCATCCAAGATGGCGTCCCTCGAATTCCGATTGGCTGATAGAATCCTATCAGCCAATCGGAATTAAGGTAGGAATATTCTGATTGGCTGATGGAATCAGCCAATCAGAATCAAGTTCAATCCGATTGGCTGATCCAATCAGCCAATCAGATTGAGCTCGCATTCTATTGGCTGTTCCGATCAGCCAATAGAATGCGAGCTCAATCTGATTGGCTGATTGGATCAGCCAATCGGATTGAACTTCAATCTGATTGGCTGATTGCATCAGCCAATCAGATTTTTTCTACCTTAATTCCGATTGGCTGATAGAATCCTATCAGCCAATCGGAATTGAAGGGACGCCATCTTGAATGACGTCCCTTAATGGAACCTTCATTCGTCGGGAAGTCGTCGGTTGAAGAGGATGGCTCCGCGTCGGCTCCTTTGAAGATGGCTCCGCTCCATTCCGGATGGATGAAGATTGAAGACGCCGCCTGGATGAACACTTCTACCGGATGGAGGACCTCTTCTTGCCCCGCTTGGATGAAGACTTCTACTGGATGAAGGACCTCCTCTGCGCACCTTGGATGAAGAATTCGGCTCGACTGGGTGAAGACGACTCAAGGTAGGATGATCTTCAGGGGGTTAGCGATAGGTTTTTTAAGGGGGGTTTGGCTGGGTTAGAGTAGGGGTATGTGGGTGGTGGGTTGTAATGTTGGGGGGGGTATTGTATTTTTATTTTCAATAAATCCACAGAAGGAGGCAGCACCTTGCAATATAAAAATATCTTTATTTCCACATACTGGAATAAAACAGTGACGTTTCGGGTGGGACACCCTTAATCATACAAAGCTAAAACACACTGAACAAACCTTATAAAGGCCTACCTATGCACAGGTGTTCAATTAACATTTCTCAACACTTCCACCTAGTGGTTACTCACTTAATTACATCTATATTAGAACTTAATGTTCTTATTTCACCTTGGTGCAAGATAGAATTAAAATCAATACAAAAGATGTATACATATGCAAAACAATGACATATACAGATACCAATGTATTTTCAACCAAATAAATTATTGATAGACAAATTATTGAAAATTATTAAAAAAAAATTTGTTGAAAAACACTTACAGCAAATTTGGTGAAAAACAGTTGCAGCAAATTAGATGAAAAACAATTGCAGCAAATTTGACATTTCATAACTCAAAATGATTACAAAAATAGTTGCAAAAATGATTATAGAAATAGAGTATAATCCAATTATTTATTTAAACCCAAGGGTTGCATTGCATTGAGTTTGTAAATCCAAAATGCCTCCTTTTTTAGCATTAACTCTCTATTACCCCCCCCCCCCGTCTGGGACGTGGCATTGCATCAATGATTTGAAAATGGACCTGACTAATGTTGTGGCCACATTGGATAAAATGTCCTGACACTGGCAGATTAGGGGTTAATAATATACAGCAGGTATTTAACACACAAGGATAACAAGGGCACTATAAAGGCAAGCTCCTCATTAGTTTTAATTACTTAAGATACTATATTTGTTTTAGTATCAATGTATTATATTTCTTATGAGGAGTGGTGCTAGCATCTGGTACTGAACTTGCAGAACAATTGGGATAAACTCCCTGGAAAGAAATGCTATGTAGCACTCTCTGCCCAGACTGAGGTAGAGACCGTTGGTCTGTTTAAAATTTAACTTTTATTTATTACTTTAAAAAGATGGGTGGACATCATGGACAATTAAAATCACTCGATCTCTAGTTGCTACTAGCAACTCTCTGTAGTTGCTATTTGGCAATATGTGAGACCGGTTATTTCTTATATTATCCTTTGTTATATATGGGAATTCATCGGTACTCACATTTAAATCATCTTTAAATAAAGTAGGGATAATGGGAGCCCTGTTATAGGTATCTGTAGGTGCGTTATTTCCTCATTATTTGTTGAGGCTTTGTTCAAAGAAATTTTTGTGAATTAATGTGAGCAATTTGTTTAATTTATTAGCCTAGGTTAGTAGAGGGACTTCTCATGCTTTATTCACATGGACACGTAGACCATTACTGTGTGGTTCTTAGTGTTTTAAAGTTCACTTCACTTGTTTGAACTCGTCTATAATCAACCTTATTTGTATGTGAATTTATTCAGACGATATCAGTTCTGCCCCTCACTTAAATTTTCTGTGATCATGCGGTTTCCATCTCTCTTATTTAAGGTTGTATTCCTCTTATAGGTTTAACAATATAATGAGTTAAAACAACCGTGTTGTGATCACTATCAAGTCTAGTGATTTACGAATTTGGGCCTGTCTTCCCTCTAATCGCTGTAAAATAAAGCGATTTTGTATCTCTTATATAGCACTATTATCTAGATTGACACTCTTGTGATTCTGAATGACAATCTTGTAATTTGGTTAGGACTGATACCAGAATCCTTGGCTGGTACAGTGCAGTCATAGTATGTTGTATTATTTTTGGCCCCACTTCTTGTAATGGCTTGTAATTGCGTGTAGTTTGTTAGGTTCAATGACACCTTATATTTTATTTAGTTATATCAATGCTGTTATTGCGGGTGTCATCTTTCACACTATTAACTCAGTGGTGATTTACTTGATAATAGCGTCTGTCTATACGAGTTTCTTATGCTGGTAATGTTATTACGAGTTTCACCTTTTATAGTGTTACTTTTATTGTTACAATTCCTTTTGTTAGTGGATACTTGATTATGTTACATGTATCTCACAGCACACCTTTTTGATAATTATGAATTGATATTGTAAACACACATTCATGCAGCACCCACAGTCTAACTTGGTTTCTGCAGATCTTGAGACCCGTTATAAATGTATCAGCAGCATTAGCGTTCAAGCTGCACTCGATAATACTCGTATATTGCCTCTGTTTGCACTGTTACCAAGTTTGGCTAATTCACAAAAATTTCTTTGAGCAAAGCCTCAACAAATAATGAGGAAATAACGCACCTACAGATACCTATAACAGGGCTCCCATTATCCCTACTTTATTTAAAGATGATTTAAATGTGAGTACCGATGAATTCCCATATATAACAAAGGATAATATCAGAAATAACCGGTCTCACATATTGCCAAATAGCAACTACAGAGAGTTGCTAGTAGCAACTAGAGATCGAGTGATTTTAATTGTCCATGTCCACCCATCTTTTTAAAGTAATAAATAAAAGTTAAATTTTAAACAGATCAGTGGTCTCTACCCCAGTCTGGACAGAGAGTGCTACATAGCATTTCTTTCCAGGGAGTTTATCCCAATTGTTCTGCAAATATACAGCAGGTGTCAGCGATAGCAGGGGCGGCAGATTAGGGGTTAATAAGTGTAAGATTAGGGGGTGTTTAGACTCGGGGTTCATGTTAGGGTGTTAGGTGCAGACTTAGAGAGTGTTTCCCCTAGGTGCAGACTTAGAGAGTATTTCCCCAAAGGAAACAATGGGGCTGCGTTAGGAGCTGAACGCTGCTTTTTTGCAGGGTTTTTTTTTTCAGCCAGCTCAGCCCCATTGTTTCCTATTGGGATATCGCGCACGAGCATGTTTTGCCATCTTACAGCTACCGTAAGCAACACTGGTATTGAGGGTTGAAGTGGAGCAAAATTAGGCTCAACACTCCCTTTTCTGAGCCGAACGCAGCCACTCAGACAACTCAAAATACCAGCGTTGTTTAAAGGGTGCGCTGGGAAAAAAAGCAGCGTTAGCTACGCGGGTCTTTACCGACAAAGCTCTAAATCTAGCCGAAAGTTAGCAAAAAAGCAGTTTAATTTCGGCACAGGGTCAACAGTTTGCACTAATACGGCACGCACGGATATTATTATCTCTAGGGTTTCATATAATCACCGTTATAGGGCTGCAAAGTGTTTACACTGGAGAGTCCTGACCTCAGCCTGTACATTTCATTGTATGATTTTGAAGCCACAGAACTAATAATTTGTCAGATTGATAGCTCAGCCAAGTTCTTGTTAATTGATAGATCCTACGCCGGCACATTTTTGTTGCTATTTTTTTTCTAAAGCCAACCTAAGTCACTAAGGAAGCTTATTTATTTAAGTGCTTTACAAAACCATTTAACATTATTAACCGTGTCTGCATGCTGTATACAAGAACTGCTATGATTCTGAGTGGTCACTTTTAGTTCCTTACAGAATAATCCCCCTTCAGCATAAACAGCGCATTGTGTATGCGCAAATCGCGGGACCACGCAGGATTGAGTAGTTTCATGGTGGAGATGAGTACAAGATCAGGATGACGCTTGGGGTAGGAGGGCTCAGACGGCCATCTCAAAACAGCCGAAGATGAACTAGTAACTATTTTTACTTTCACACTATCAACATTGGGATACTGTTTGCAGTACTAATCGTTGCAAACATTATCCAAATAAATAGAATTTTTTTTAGGTTGACTGTCACTTTAAAATCTCCCCCTAGCAGCAGCACAGTCCCTAACTGAATACAAGTTAAAGCTTTGCTTAAAGTTTGTAAAAAAGTAACTCTTTCTGTAGCAACACAAAGGTGCATAAATATTCATAAAACAAAATTTAACCCCTCCAAATACAGCTTCAGCCTTTAGAAGCCGTCCTTTAATGATTTCTACTACAGAATCGGGTTCTATATTTTCATAAAAAAGGAATTGCAACTCCTGCACTTAGAGCTATGACTGAGAAAACCCTTCCCTCTCCATTCTCTAAACCTCTCATTAGTTAAATCTGAAGGAGTTTCTTGTAAAATCTTCACGTTGTTCTGTAGTAAATAGGAAAACATTGCAGTTCTCTTCTCACTGTCTCTACACCAGTAACATTTAATGTCCCACAGGGGACCGTATTCACATTTGTACCCATCACAAAACCTGACGTAAGCAGGGGAAATAAACAAATGCTACTAATCATCATTACTCTTAGGGAAAGACAAACCTTTTGTAACAATTTGTTTAAACGATACCGGTTTGTTTACGGAGCTCTTCCTCGCTAGCGCGCTTACAATAAAACTTCACAAGATCAGGAAATGAATTCTGTATATTTTTTTCCCTTTAGCAATATCTAAAAAAGCTTTAATGCTCTGCAGAGAAGAACTTGCGGTCATTTGCTGAGCTGCAGGTAGAGAACTCTGAGAATCACAAACTTCAACATCTTCCTCACTCTCTGAAAATGCTGCAAGAGCATCTGGGGAATCATTAGCCACAGGTGTTCATTCAGTAGCCTGCAAAACTAGGGGGTTAACACTTTGTGATCTGTGTTCCTTCAGTAACCTGCACAACTGGGGATTAACACTTTGTGATCTGTGTTCCTTCAGTAGCCTACAAAACTGGGGGGTTAACACTTTGTGATCTGTGTTCATTCAGTAGCCTGCAAAACTGGGGGGTTAACACTTTGTGATCTGTGTTCCTTCAGTAGCCTGCAAAACTGGGGGATTAACACTTTGTGATCTGTGTTCCTTCAGTAGCCTGCAAAACTGGGGGATTAACACTTTGTGATCTGTGTTCCTTCAGTAACCTGAAAAACTGGGGGATTAACACTTTGTGATCTGTGTTCCTTCAGTAGCCTGCAAAACTGGGGGATTAACACTTTGTGATCTGTGTTCCTTCAGTAGCCTGCAAAACTGGGGGATTAACACTTTGTGATCTGTGTTCCTTCAGTAGCCTGCAAAACTGGGGATTAACACTTTGTGATCTGTGTTCCTTCAGTAGCCTGCAAAACTGGGGGATTAACACTTTGTGATCTGTATTCCTTCAGTAGCCTGCAAAACTGGGGGATTAACACTTTGTGATCTGTGTTCATTCAGTAGCCTGCAAAACTGGGGATTAACACTTTGTGATCTGTGTTCCTTCAGTAGCCTGCAAAACTGAGGGATTAACACTTTGTGATCTGTGTTCCTTCAGTAGCCTGAAAAACTGGGGGATTAACACTTTGTGATCTGTATTCCTTCAGTAACCTACAAAACTGGGGGATTAACACTTTGTGATCTGTATTCCTTCAGTAGCCTACAAAACTGGGGGATTAACACTTTGTGATCTGTATTCCTTCAGTAACCTACAAAACTGGGGGATTAACACTTTGTGATCTGTATTCCTTCAGTAGCCTACAAAACTGGGGGATTAACACTTTGTGATCTGTATTCCTTCAGTAACCTACAAAACTGGGGGATTAACACTTTGTGATCTGTATTCCTTCAGTAGCCTGCACAACTGGGGGATTAACACTTTGTTATCTGTGTTCCTTCAGTAGCCTGCACAACTGGGGGATTAACACTTTGTGATCTGTATTCCTTCAGTAGCCTGCAGAACTGGGGGATTAACACTTTGTGATCTGTGTTCATTCAGTAGCCTGCAAAACTGGGGGATTAACACTTTGTGATCTGTGTTCCTTCAGTAGCCTGCAAAACTGGGGGATTAACACTTTGTGATCTGTATTCCTTCAGTAGCCTGCAAAACTGGGGGATTAACACTTTGTGATCTGTATTCCTTCAGTAACCTACAAAACTGGGGGATTAACACTTTGTGATCTGTGTTCCTTCAGTAGCCTGCAAAACTGGGGATTAACACTTTGTGATCTGTATTCCTTCAGTAGCCTGCAAAACTGGGGGATTAACACTTTGTGATCTGTATTCCTTCAGTAACCTGCAAAACTGGGGGATTAACACTTTGTGATCTGTATTCCTTCAGTAGCCTGCAAAACTGGGGGATTAACACTTTGTGATCTGTATTCCTTCAGTATCCTGCAAAACTGGGGGATTAACACTTTGTGATCTGTATTCCTTCATTAGCCTGCAAAACTGGGGGATTAACACTTTGTGATCTGTGTTCCTTCAGTAGCCTGCACAACTGGGGGATTAACACTTTGTGATCTGTATTCCTTCAGTAGCCTGCAAAACTGGGGGATTAACACTTTGTGATCTGTATTCCTTCAGTAGCCTGCAAAACTGGGGATTAACACTTTGTGATCTGTGTTCCTTCAGTAGCCTGCAAAACTGGGGGATTAACACTTTGTGATCTGTATTCCTTCAGTAGCCTACAAAACTGGGGGATTAACACTTTGTGATCTGTATTCCTTCAGTAGCCTACAAAACTGGGGGATTAACACTTTGTGATCTGTATTCCTTCAGTAGCCTGCAAAACTGGGGGATTAACACTTTGTGATCTGTATTCCTTCAGTAGCCTGCAAAACTGGGGATTAACACTTTGTGATCTGTGTTCCTTCAGTAGCCTGCAAAACTGGGGGATTAACACTTTGTGATCTGTGTTCCTTCAGTAGCCTGCAAAACTGGGGGATTAACACTTTGTGATCTGTGTTCCTTCAGTAGCCTGCAAAACTGGGGGATTAACACTTTGTGATCTGTGTTCCTTCAGTAGCCTGCAAAACTGGGGATTAACACTTTGTGATCTGTGTTCCTTCAGTAGCCTGCAAAACTGGGGGATTAACACTTTGTGATCTGTTTTCCTTCAGTAGCCTGCAAAACTGGGGGATTAACACTTTGTGATCTGTATTCCTTCAGTAGCCTGCAAAACTGGGGGATTAACACTTTGTGATCTGTGTTCCTTCAGTAGCCTGCAAAACTGGGGGATTAACACTTTGTGATCTGTGTTCCTTCAGTAGCCTGCAAAACTGGGGGATTAACACTTTGTGATCTGTGTTCCTTCAGTAGCCTGCAAAACTGGGGGGATTAACACTTTGTGATCTGTATTCCTTCAGTAGCCTGCAAAACTGGGGATTAACACTTTGTGATCTGTATTCCTTCAGTAGCCTGCAAAACTGGGGGATTAACACTTTGTGATCTGTATTCCTTCAGTAGCCTGCAAACTGGGGGATTAACACTTTGTGATCTGTATTCCTTCAGTAGCCTGCAAAACTGGGGGATTAACACTTTGTGATCTGTGTTCCTTCAGTAGCCTGCAAAACTGGGGGATTAACACTTTGTGATCTGTATTCCTTCAGTAGCCTGCAAAACTGGGGGATTAACACTTTGTGATCTGTATTCCTTCAGTAGCCTGCAAAACTGGGGGATTAACACTTTGTGATCTGTGTTCCTTCAGTAGCCTGCAAAACTGGGGGATTAACACTTTGTGATCTG